>NC_057801.1:597676929-597695798 GCF_018294505.1 Triticum aestivum
AATGTCTCTCGCACCATCATCCACACATACACATGTATATATATATACAATTTGGTATATATATACAATTTCTCCTACATGGAGGCATTACTCCAGTGGTAGTGGGTAATGGAATTCTCCATTGGGATCTATGACCTGGTCAAGCAAAAATCCAGCCATTTATTCTTGAAGTGCTCGTACGTGATCCGCTGGTGGGAGCTTCTCCCGCACATCCTGGAACTTTAAAGAAGAAGATCAAATATGCATGTATTAGTTGTGTGTATATATATTAGATATCGATAATGATGTAAATTGTGAATAGTGCTTTAGCAATGTACCCATTGATGTTTATTATCTCTGCTCCTTTCGGATGCCATCATGCGAATGTTCTCACAAACATAGTATGCACATAGATCATTCCCCGACAACTGCTTCATGCACTTTACAAGAATAGAATTCAATCATATAATAATTAATCAAGCATGATAACTAATGGTATATTGAAACTAGAATTAAAGAGATGGTAGCTAGCTAGCATCCCACCCCAACGTTCTTGTACTTCAAAATACTCTCCCCCGCTTAGTACTACTTAATTAATTATACCTTGGGTCAAAACCAATACAACTTTCCTTTCCATTCGCCTGGAACCACTTTCCTGAACTTTTGCCAAGCCCTGCCCGCCGACAAAGAAACTGAATAAGTGAGTTAATTAGTTGATATCAGGAAATGAGGAACTAAAGAGGCTGACATATAGTTTGATGATGGTTGAAATTACCTGTTGACTATCCCTTCACGATTTCGTACTCCTTGGGTGGTTTAAGTAGCGAGTCCAAAACTTCAACTTCAGCATCTTCAACTCGAATAATTAATAAGATCTAGTGGTAACTGCATGCGCACACGTTTGCATGTATAAAAATTAAGCGGACATGTGCATAACACTCATCAACTACCGTAAACCCTATACACTTATTAATTAACATCTAGCTAGTAAGCAAAAATAGAATTTGTAGTACAAGACAGTGTGACTCACCCGAAGTGGTAATGAAGTAGTATATCTTGATTGGTATTTAGGCGCTTCAAGAACTCTAGGAAGCTAGTCTCTGTATCTTGTTTATAGAATGGCTTTGACCATGTCACTTGATTAATGGTATTTGGGTCAGTGAACCTAATGCCATAGTGTCCACCTTTTTTCATTTCATAGATCTTCATTCTGCATAATACCATAGAAAAGAATATAGTGAGGATAATATTACAGGTAATGATCAACGAGCACTACAGGTAGCTAGAGACTTAATTAAATTACAGAAAATAATCACTTACAGATAATAGCAACTGATGAGAGATTTGTTGAGTGCGTCTTGATTGAATAACTGAAATAGTTCTGTAAACTCAACATACAGAGCATTCTCATGGTAGTAATGATCTGCCTTGACTTTCACCATGAGGGACTCTCGATTGTTAGTCTTGGTAACTTTCATGTACCATTCATGCAATTGATACATTCTCGTTGAGAGATTCTTGACCTCCTCAGGCTTGACCAAAGGTTCACCGCGGGCATATTTCCGTTTTATTTCCACCTCTATAATCAATGGTGTGGGCTTAAGCTCTAGGAGTTGTTCCACAGTGACACCGGCCTCTGCAGCCATCCTTCTATGATCGTCGGTTATTACCGGCAGACCGTAGTCGATATTTGTTGGAAATATGCCCTAGAGGCAATAATAAAATGGTTATTATTATATTTCCTTGTTCATGATAATTGTCTATCATTCATGCTATAATTGTATTAACTGGAAACCGTAATACATGTGTGAATACATAGACCACAACATGTCCCTAGTGAGCCTCTAGTTGACTAGCTCGTTGATCAATAGATGGTTATGGTTTCCTGACCATGGACATTGGATGTCATTGATAATGGGATCACATCATTAGGAGAATGATGTGATGGACAAGACCAATCCTAAGCATAGCACAAGATCGTGTAGTTCGTTTGCTAAAGATTTTCTAATGTCAAGTATCATTTCCTTAGATCATGAGATTGTGCAACTCCCGGATACCGTAGGAATGCTTTGGGTGTACCAAACGTCACAATGTAACTGGGTGGCTATAAAGGTGCACTACAGGTATCTCCGAAAGTGTCTGTTGGGTTGGTACGAATCGCGACTGGGATTTGTCACTCCGTATGACGGAGAGGTATCTCTGGGCCCACTCAGTAATGCATCATCATAATGAGCTCAATGTGACTAAGTAGTTAGTCACGGGATCATGCATTATGGAACAAGTAAAGAGACTTGTCGGTAACGAGATTGAACAAGGTATAGGGATAACGCCGATCGAATCTCGGGCAAGTAACATACCAATGGACAAAGGGAATTGTATACGGGATTGATTGAATCCTCGACATCGTGGTTCATCCGATGAGATCATCATGGAACATGTGGGAGCCAACATGGGTATCCAGATCCCGCTGTTAGTTATTGGCCGGAGAACATCTCGGTCATGTCAACATGGTTCCCGAACCCGTAGGGTCTACACACTTAAGGTTCGGTGACGCTAGAGTTGTCATGGGAAATAGTATGTGGTTACCGAAGGTAGTTTGGAGTCCCGGATGTGATCCCGGACATCACGAGGAGTTCCGGAATGGTCCGGCGGTGAAGATCGATATATTGGACGAAGGGTATTGGAGTCCGGAAGTGTTCCGGGGGTACCAGGCTATGGCCAGCATGACCGAAAGGTGTTTCGGGAGCCCCGACAAGTGTTGGAGGGCCTCATGGGCCAAAGGGGAAGGGGAAACCAGCCCACTAAGGGGTGGTTCGCCCCCCACACCCTTTCCCATGTTATTTTGGGAGGTGGGGCGCCTCCACCTGGCTTGGGAGGCAATCCTCCACCTGCTTGGCTTGGGGGGCAAGTCTCCCTAGGATTTTCCCTAGGGAGATCCAATCTGCTTGGCCGCTGCACCCTAGGGGAAACCATAGGGCGCCTCCCCCTCTCCCCTTGACCCTATATATAGTGGAGGGGTGGGAGGTCAGCCACACCTCTTCCTTTGGCGCAACCCTCTCCCTCCTCCAACACCTCCTCCTCCTCCATAGTGCTTGGTGAAGCCCTGTTGGAGAACCACGAGCTCCACCACCACCACGCCGTCGTGCTGTCGGAGTTCTCCCTCAACTTCTCCTATCCCCTTGCTAGATCAAGAAGGAGGAGACGTCCCTGGGCTGTACATGTGTTGAACTCGGAGGCGCCGTCCGTTCGGCGCTAGATCGAATCTTCCACGATTTGAATCGCCGCGAGTACGACTCCATCAACCGCGTTCTTGTAACGCTTCTGCTTAGCAATCTTCAAGGGTATGAAGATGCTCATCCTCTCCCTCTATTGTTGCTAGAATCTCCATAGATTGATCTTGGTGATGCGTAGAAAATTTTGAATTTCTGCTATGTTACCCAAAAGTGGCATCATGAGCTAGGTCTATTGCATAGATTCTATGCATGAGTAGAACACAAGTAGTTGTGGGTGTTGGTTTGTTCAATATGCTTACCGTTACTAGTCTTATCTTGATTTGGCGGCATCGTGGGATGAAGCGGCCCGGACCGACCTTACACGTACGCTTACGTGAGTTAGGTTCCACCGACTGACATGCACTAGTTGCATAAGGTGGTGATATGTCCCCAATGTATCTATAATTTTTGATTACTCCATGCTACTTTGTCTACTGTTTTGGACTATATTGGGCTTTATTTTCCACTTTTATATTATTTTTGGGACTAACCTATTAACCGGAGGCCCAGCCCAGAATTGCTATTTTTTGCCTATTTTAGTATTTCGAAGAAACAAAATATCAAACGGAGTCCAAACGGAATAAAACCTTCAGGAACGTGATTTTCTCACCGAACATGATCCATGAGACTTGGACCCTACTCCAAGAAGTGCCAGAGGCGGTCACGAGGGTGGAGGGCGCCCCCTAGGCGCGCCCCCCTGCCTCGTGGCCCCTCTGTTGCTCCACCGACGTACTCCTTCCTCCTATATATACCTACGTACCCCCGTCAGATCATATACAGAGCCAAAAACCTAATTCCACCACCGCAACCTTCTGTATCCGCGAGATCCCATCTTGGGGCCTGTTCTGGAGCTCTGCCGGAGAGGGCATCCACCACGGAGGGCTTCTACATCAACACCATAGCCTCTCCGATGAAGTGTGAGTAGTTTACTTCAGACCTTCGGGTCCATAGTTATTAGCTAGATGGCTTCTTCTCTCTTTTGGATCTCAATACAATGTTCTCCCCCTCTCTTGTGGAGATCTATTTGATGTAATCTTCTTTTTGCGGTGTGTTTGTTGAGGCCGATGAATTGTGGGTTTATGATCCAGCTTATCTATGAACAATATTTGATTCTTCTCTGAATTCTTTTATGTATGATTGAGTTATCTTAGCAAGTCTCTTCGAATTATCTTTATGGTTTGGCCAACTAGATTGGTAGTTCTTGCAATGGGAGAAGTGCTTAGCTTTGGGTTCAATCTTGCGGTGTCCTTACTCAGTGACAGAAAGAGTTGTAAGGCATGTATTGTATTGTTGCCATCGAGGATAACAAGATGTTTTTTACCATATTGCATGAATTTATCCCTCTACATAATGTCATCTTGCTTACATCGTTACTCTGTTTTTACTTAATACTCTAGATGCATGCTGGATAGCGGTCGATGAGTGGAGTAATAGTAGTAGATGCAGAATCGTTTCGATCTACTTGTTTTGGACGTGATGCCTATATACATGATCATACCTAGATAATCTCATAATTATTCGCTTTTCTATCAATTGCTCAACAATAATTTGTTCACCCACCGTAGAATACTTATGCTCTTGAGAGAAGCCACTAGTGAAACCTATGGCCCCCGGGTCTATTCTCATCATATCAATCTCCATTACTTTATTTACTTGCTTACTTTACCTTTTACTTTTTACTTTGCATCTATCTATCAAAAATACCAAAAATATTATCTCTATCAGATCTCACTCTCGTAAGTGACCGTGAAGGGATTGACAACCCCTAAGCATTGGTTGCGAGTTGCTATCGTTTTGTGTAGGTACGAGGGACTTGTGTGTGATCTCCTACTGGATTGATACCTTGGTTCTCAAAAACCGAGGGAAATACTTACGCTACTTTACTGCATCATCCTGTCCTCTTCGAGGAAATCCAACACAGTGCTCAAGAGTTAGCAAGAAGAATTTCTGGCGCCGTTGCCGGGGAGTTCACGCAAAAGTCAACTATACCAAGTACCCATCACAATCCCTATCTCTGCATTACATTATTTGCCTCTTGTTTTCCTCTCCCCCACTTCACCTTTGTCATTTTATTCGCCCTCTCTTTCCCAATCTCCTCCTCTCTTTCTCTTTTGCCTTTTTCCCTTTGCCCTTCTGTTTGCTCGTGTGCTAGTTTGCTCTCTTGTCATCATGACTAGTTCCTTATCTTCTCTGTTATCTCCCGAGAATGAAGTTCTAAATTTTAAACAAAGGAAGGGAGAAAATTTGAAAGATGCTTGGTATAGAATTTGCAATGCTCAAAATAGATCTACCAGGAAGCAATCTACCTCAGTTCTTCTTCGCAATTTTTACGTAGGTGCTAATCCTTGGTATAGATATATCCTTGATACCATTACCAGAGGGAACTTTTTGGGTAGCCATACTTTTGATTCTTATAATGCTTTAATAGATATATTTGGCACACCACCCCTTTTGGTTAATGGAACTACGTTAACTTTGGAGCATGTTGTGCAAAGGCTTGAAGCTATTGAAAATAAAGTTGCTACCATTGAATCAATTGAAAATCTTGATAAAAAGATCCACAATCAAATTACCCAATATGGATCTAAGGTAGGAATGACTTTGAAAAATATTAAAGAAAAAGAACCCATAGTTAATGAAAAAATAAATCTAGATTCTACAAGAATCGATAAACTTGAGGGTATCATCACCAACTTGGGAACCGCTTTTTCTTCCGTTCAAAATACTCCAAGTTCCTCCACTAAAAATACTAAGCTTATTTATGTGCCTAAGAATAAGGGTGAATCTTCTAGTACGGAAACCGCGGATCTTAAATCTATAAGTGTTCATCCCAATCTTTTTACCATCATTAAGGAACCATTTGCTATAGATGAATTTTTCGATCTTTTGCCTGAAAATTTGACAATTACTAGAAAGAAAGAAAATTCTAAAGGAGGTAGATGCGTCATTGAAGAATTGCCTACCAAAGATGGCAAAACTTAGATCTATCTTCGCTTTTATGCCTAGCTAGGGGCGTTAAACGATAGCGCTTGTTGGGAGGCAACTCAATTTTATTTTGTTTTCTTTGTTTTTGTTCCTGTTCAGTGTTAAATTTTGTTTCTACTTTCTGTTTAGATGTGGTTTTGTGTTTTAATTAGTGTTTGTGCCAAGTAGAACCTATAGGATAAGCTATGATGATAGTTGATTTGATTCTGCTGAAAAACAGAAACTTTGCACTCACGAGAAAAAATTCAATAAATCACTGGAACGAGATTTTGCATTGATTCTTTTTGCTCCTGTTTAATAAACAAATTGTCTAGTACTTAGTATTTTTGGTAGAATTTTTAGAGTTCCAGAAGTTTGTGTTAGTTACATATTGCTACAGACTGTTCTGTTTTTGACAGATTCTGTTTTTTGTGTGTTGTTTGCTTATTTCAATGCATCTATGGCTAATAAATTAGTTTATAAACCATAAGGAAGTTGGAATACAGTAGGTTTAACACCAATATAAATAAAGAATGAGTCCATTACAGTACCTTGAAGTAGTCTTTTGTTTTCTTTCACTAACGGAGCTCACGAGATTTCTATTGAGTTTTATGTTGTGAAGTTTTCAAGTTTTGGGTGAATTCTTTTGATGGATTATGGAACAAAGAGTGGCAAGAGCCTAAGCTTGGGGATGCCCATGGCACCCCCAAGATAATCCAAGGACACCAAAAAGTCAAATCTTGGGGATGCCCCGGAAGGCACCCCCTCTTTCGTCTACTTCCATCGGTAATTTACTTGGAGCTATATTTTTATTCACTACATGATATGTGTTTTGCTTGGAGCGTATTGTTTTATTTGTGTCTTTGCTTGTTAGTTTGCCACAATCATCCTTTCTGTACACACCTTTTGAGAGAGCCATATATGATATAGAATTTGCTAGAATACTCTACATGCTTCACTTATATCTTTTGAGCTTGTTAGTTTTGCTCATTGTGCTTCACTTATATCTTTTGAGCTTGATAGTTTTGCTCATTGTGCTTCACTTATATCTTTTGAGCTTGATAGTTTTGCTCATTGTGCTTCACTTATATCTTTTGAGCTTGATAGTTTTGCTCATAGTGCTTCACTTAGATCTTTTAGAGCACGGTGGTGGATTTGTTTTAAAGAAACTATTGATCTCTCATGCTTCACTTAGATTATTTTGAGAGTCATTAATAGCATGGTAATTTGCTTAAACTTAATATACTTGGTATTCAAGATTTGTGAAACTTTCTTTTGAGTGTGTTGAATACTAAGATACGTTTGATGCTTGATAATTGTTTTGAGATATGGAGGTGATAATATTAAAGCAATGCTAGTAGGGGTAATTATGAATTTAAGAATGCTTGTGTTGAAGTTTGTGATTCCCGTAGCATGCACGTATGGTGAACCGCTTGTGATGAAGTCGGAGCACAATTTTATTTATTGATTGTCTTCCTTATGAGTGGCAGTCGGGGACGAGCGATGGTCTTTTCCTACCAATCTAACCCCGTAGGAGTATGCGTTTAATGCTTTGGTTTTTGATGACTTCTAAATTTTTGCAATAAGTGCATGAGTTCTTTTGATTAATGTTGAGTCCATGGATTATACGCACTCTCACCCTTCCACCATTGCTAGCCTCTCTAATACCGTGCACTTTTCGCGGGTATCATACACCCACCATATACCTTCCTCAAAACAGCCACCATACCTACCTATCATGGCATTTCCATAGCCATTCCGAGAGATATTGCCATGCAACTCTCCACCGTTCCGCTCATATGACACACATTACTTTTGTCATATTGCTTTTTGCATGAACATGAAGTTGACATTGTATTTGTGGCAAAGCCACCATTCATAATTCTTTCATACATGTCACTCTTGATTCATTGCATATCCCGGTACACCGCCGGAGGCATTCATATAGAGTCATATCTTGTTCTAAGTATCAAGTTGTAATTGTTGAGTTGTAAGAAAAAATAAAAGTGTGATGATCATCATTATTAGAGCATTGTCCCAGTGAGGAAAGGATGATGGAGACTATGATTCCCCCATAAGTAGGGATGAGACTCCGGACGAAAAAAGAAAGAGTGGCCATAAAAAAAGAAAGAAAAGAAAGGCCAAATAAAAAAAAGAGTGGCCATAAAAAAGGAGAAAGGCCAAATAAAAAAATGAGAGAGAAAGAGAGAAGGGACAATGCTACTATCCTTTTTCCACACTTGTGCTTCAAAATAAGCACCATGATCTTCATGATAGAGAGTCTCATATGTTGTCACTTTCATATACTAGTGGGAATTTTTCATTATAGAACTTGGCTTGTATATTCCAATTATGGGCTTCCTCAAAAGTGCCCTAGGTCTTCATGAGCAAGCAAGTTGGATGCACACCCACTTAGTTTCTTTTGTTGAGCTTTCATATACTTATAGCTCTAGTGCATCCGTTGCATGGCAATCCCTACTCACTCACATTGATATCTATTGATGGGCATTTCCATAGCCCGTTGATACGCCTAGTTGATGTGAGACTATCTTCTCCTTTTTTGTCTTCTCCACAACACCGTTCTATTCCACCTATAGTGCTATGTCCATGGCTCACGCTCATGTATAGCGTGAAAGTTGAAAAAGTTTGAGATTTCTAAAGTATGAAACAATTGCTTGGCTCGTCATCGGGGTTGTGCATGATTAAATACTTTGTGTGATGAAGATAGAGCATAGCCAGACTATATGATTTTGTAGGGATAACTTTCTTTAACCATGCTATTTTGAGAAGACATGATTGCTTTGATTAGTATGCTTGAAGTATTATTACTTTTATGTTAATATGAAATTTTGTCTTGAATCTTTCGGATCTGAATATTCACGTCACAATTAAGGAGATTTACATTGAAATTATGCCAAAGTATCACTCCGCATAAAAAATTCTTTTTTATCATTTACCTACTCGAGGACGAGCAGGAATTAAGCTTGGGGATGCTTGATACGTCTCCAACGTATCTATAATTTTTGATTACTCCATGCTACTTTGTCTACTATTTTGGACTATATTGGGCTTTATTTTCCACTTTTATATTATTTTTGGGACTAACCTATTAACCGGAGGCCCAACACCGAATTGTTGTTTTTTTGCCTATTTCAGTATTTCGAAGAATCAGAATATCAAACGGAGTCCAAACGGAATAAAACCTTCGAGAACGTGATTTTCTCACCGAACGTGATCCAGGAGACTTGGACCCTACTCCAAGAAGTGCCAGAGGCGGTCACGAGGGTGGAGGGCGCCCCCTGGGCGTGCCCCCTGCCTCGTGCCCCCTCTGTTGCTCCACCGACGTACTCCTTCCTCCTATATATACCTACGTACCCCCGTTAGATCATATAAAGAGCCAAAAACCTAACTCCACTGTCGCAACCTTCTGTATCCGCGAGATCCCATCTTGGGCCTGTTCCGGAGCTCTACCGGAGAGGGCATCCACCACGGAGGGCTTCTACATCAACACCATAGCCTCTCCGATGAAGTGTGAGTAGTTTACTTTAGACCTTCGGGTCCATAGTTATTAGCTAGATGGCTTCTTATCTCTTTTTGGATCTCAATACAATGTTCTCCCCCTCTCTTGTGGAGATCTATTTGATGTAATCTTCTTTTTGCGGTGTGTTTGTTGAGATCGATGAATTGTGGGTTTATGATCCAGCTTATCTATGAACAATATTTGATTCTTCTCTGAATTCTTTTATGTATGATTGAGTTATCTTTGGAAGTCTCTTTGAATTATCTTTATGGTTTGGCCAACTAGATTGGTAGTTCTTGCAATGGGAGAAGTGCTTAGCTTTGGGTTCAATCTTGCGGTGTCCTTACTCAGTGACAGAAAGAGTTGCAAGGCACGTATTGTATTGTTGCCATCGAGGATAACAAGATGGGGTTTTTATCATATTGCATGAATTTATCCCTCTACATAATGTCATCTTGCTTACAGCGTTACTCTGTTTTTACTTAATACTCTAGATGCATGCTGGATAGCGGTCGATGAGTGGAGTAATAGTAGTAGATGCAGAATCGTTTCGATCTACTTGTTTCGGACGTGATGCCTATATACATGATCATACCTATATAATCTCATAATTACTCGCTTTTCTATCAATTGCTCAACAGTAATTTGTTCACCCACCGTAGAATACTTATGCTCTTGAGAGAAGCCACTAGTGAAACCTATGGCCCCCGGGTCTATTCTCATCATATCAATCTCCATTATTTTATTTACTTGCTTTGTTTTACTTTGCCTTTTACTTTTTACTTTGCATCTATCTATCAAAAATACCAAAAATATTATCTCTATCAGATCTCACTCTTGTAAGTGACCGTGAAGGGATTGACAACCCCTAAGCGTTGGTTGCGAGTTGCTATAGTTTTGTGTAGGTACGAGGGACTTGTGTGTGATCTCCTACTGGATTGATACCTTGGTTCTCAAAAACTGAGGGAAATACTTACGCTACTTTACTGCATCATCCTCTCCTCTTCGGGGAAATCCAACGCAGTGCTCAAGAGGTAGCAGGTGGCTAGCGGGTGTCTGTCTCTCCCACTTTAATCGGATCGTATTCGATGAAAAGGGTCCTTATGAAGGGTATATAGCAATTGGCATATCACGTTCTGGTTTTGGCGTAGGTAAGAAACGTTCTTGCTAGAAACCTATAGCAGCCACGTAAAAACTTGCAACTACAATTAGGGGACGTCTAACTTGTTCTTGCAGCATGTGCCGTGTGATGTGATATGGCCAAAAGGATGTGATGAATGATATATATGTGATGTATGAGATTAATCATGTTCTTGTAATAGGAATCATGACTTGCATGTCGATGAGTGTGACAACCAGCAGGAGCCATAGGAGTTGTCGTAATTTATTGTATGACCTGCGTGTCATTGAATAACGCCATGTAATTACTTTACCTTATTGCTAAACCATTAGCCATAGTAGTAGAAGTAATAGTTGGTGTGACAACTTCATGAAGACACGGTGATGGAGATCATGATGATGGAGATCATGGTGTCATGCCGGTGACGATGATGATCATGGCGCCCCGAAGATGGAGATCAAAAGGAGCAAAATGATATTGGCCATATCATGTCACTATTTGATTGCATGTGATGTTTATCATGTTTTTACATCTTATTTGCTTAGAATGACGGTAGCATAAATAATATGATCCCTCGCTAAAATTTGAAGAAAGTGTTCCCCCTAACTGTGCACCGTTGCGAAGGTTCGTTGTTTCGAAGCACCACATGATGATCGGGTGTGATAGATTCTAACGTTCGAATACAACGGGTGTAAGCCAGATTTACACAAGCAAAACACTTAGGTTGACTTGATGAGCCTAGCATGTACAGACATGGCCTCGGAACACAAGAGACCGAAAGGTCGAACATGAGTCGTATAGCGGATACGATCAACATGAAGATGTTCACCGATGATGACTAGTCCGTCTCACGTGATGATCGGACACGACCTAATTGACTCGGATCATGTATCACTTAGATGACTAGAGGGATGTTTATCTAAGTGGGAGTTCATTAGATGAACTTAATTATCATGAACATAGTCAAAAGGACTTTGCAAATTATGTGGTAGCTTACGCTTTAGTTCTACTGTTTAAGATATGTTCCTAGAGAAAATTTAGTTGAAAGTTGACAGTAGCAATTATGCGGACTGGGTCCGTATTCTGAGGATTGTCCCCATTGCTGCACAGAAGGCTTATGTCCTTAATGCACCACTCGGTGTGCTGAACCTCGAGCGTCGTTTGTGGATGTTTTGAACATCTGACATACACGTTTTTGATGACTACGTGATAGTTTAGTGCGTAATTGTAAACGGTTTAGAATTGAGGCACCGAAGACATTTTTGAAACGTCGCAGAACCTATGAGATGTTCCAAGAGCTGAAATTGGGATTTCAGGCTCGTGCCCACGTCAAGAGGTGTAAGACCTCCGGCAAGTTTCTAAGCCTGCAAACTAAGGGAGAAAAGCTCAATCGTCGAGCATGTGCTCAGATTGTCTGAGTACTACAATCGCTTGAATCGAGTGGGAGTTATCTTCCAGATGAGATAGTGATGGTTGTCCAAAGTCACTGCCACCAAGCTACTAGAGCTTCATGATGAACTATAACATATCAGGGATAGACATGATGATCCTTGTGCAATTCGCGATGTTTGACACCGCGAAAGTATAAATCAAGTAGGAGCATCAATTGTTGATGGTTAGTAAAACCACTAGTTTCAAGAAGGGTAAGGGAAAGAAGGGATACTTCATGAAACGGCAAATCAGTTGCTGCTCTAGTGAAGAAACCCAAGGTTGAACCCAAACTCAAGACTAAGTGCTTCTATAATGAGGGGAACGGTCACTGAAGCAGAACTACCCTAGATACTTGGTAGATAAGAAGGCTAGCAAGGTTGACAAAAGTATGTATTGGACATACATTATATTAAATGTGTACTTTACTAGTACTCCTAGTAGCACCAGGGTATTAAGATACCGGTTCGGTTGCTAAGTGTTAGTAACTCGAAATAAAAGAGCTACGGAATAAACAGAGACTAGCTAAAGGTGAGATGACGATGTGTGTTGGAAGTGTTACCAAGGTTGATGCGATCAGGCATCGCATGCTCCCTCTACCATCGAGATTGGTGTTAAACCTAAGTAACTGTTATTTGGTGTTTGTGTTGAGCATAGACATGATTGGATTATGTTTATCGCAATACGGTTATTCATTTAAGGAGAATAATGGTTACTCTGTTTATTTGAATAATACCTTCAATGGTCTTGCACCTAAAATGAATGGTTTATTGAATCTCGATCATAGTGATACACATGTTCATGCCAAAAGATATAAGATAGTAATGATAGTACCACATACTTGCGGCACCGCTGTTTGAGTCATATTGGTATAAAACGCATGAAGAAGCTCCATGTTGATGGATCTTTGGACTCACTCGTTTCTGAAAAGATTGAGACATGCGAACCATGTCTATTGGTACATATGCATGAAGAAACTCCATACAGATGGATCATTTGGACTCACTTGATTTTGAATCACTTGAGACATGCAAGTCATACCACATGGGCAAGATGACTGAAAGGCCTCGTTTTCAGTAAGATGGAACAAGAAAGCGACTTGTTGGAAGTAATACATTTTGATGTGTGCAGTCCAATGAGTGCTGAGGCACGTAGTGGATATTGTTATGTTCTTACTTCACAGATGATTTGAGTAGATGCTAAGTATATTTACTTGATGAATCACAAGTCTGAATTATTGAAAGGTTCAAGTAATTTTCGGGTGAAGTTGAAGATCGTCGTGACAAGCGGATAAAATGTCTATGATATGATCATAGAGATGAATATCTGAGTTACGAGTTTGGCACACAATTAAGACATTGTGGAAATTGTTTCACAACTAATACCGCCTGGAACACCATAGTGTGAGGGTGTGTCCGAACATCATAACTACACCCTATTGGATATGGTGCATACCATGATGTCTCTTATAGAATTACCACTATCGTTTATGGGTTAGGCATTAGAGACAACCACATTCACTTTAAATAGGGCACCACGTAATTCTGTTGAGATGACACCGCATGAACTATGGTTTAGAGAAACCTAAGCTGTCGTTTCTTGAAAGTTTGGGGCTACGACGCTTATATGAAAAAGTTTTAGGCTGATAAGCTCGAACCCAAAGCGGATAAATGCATCTTCATAGTACACCCAAAAACAGTTGGGTATACCTCGTATCTCAGATCCAGAAGCAAAAGGGATTGTTTCTAGAATCGGGTCCTTTCTCGAGGAAAAGTTTCTCTCGAAAGAATTGAGTGGGAGGATGGTGGAGACAGCTGAGTTGTCAATTCAACCACACCTGGAAACTTAGTATCTGCAGCAAGGTGTTTAGTAGCAAAGTAATATGATAGTGGTGGTAACGGTAACAAAAGTAAAGACAGTAAAAGTAATGTTTTTGGTATTTTGTAGTGATTGTAACAGTAACAACGAAAAAGTAAATAAGCGAGAACCAGTATATGGAAAACTCGTAGGCACCGGATCAATGATGGATAATTATGCCAGATGTGGTTCATCATGTAACCGTCATAACATAGGGTGACACAGAACTAGCTCCAGTTCATCAATGTAATGTAGGCATGTGTTCCGAACATAGTCATACGTTCTTATGGAAAAGAACTTGCATGACATCTTTTGTCCTACCCTCCCGTGGCAGCGGGGTCCTATTGGAAACTAAGGGATATTAAGGACTCCTTTTAATAGAGAACCGGAACAAAGCATTAGCACAAAGTGAATACATGAACTCCTCAAAATATGATCATCACCGGGAGTGGTCCCGATTATTGTCACTTAAGGGTTGCCGGATCATAACACATAGTAGGTGAATATAGACTTGCAAGATAGGATCTAGAACACACATATATTCATGAAAACATAATAGGTTCAGATCTGAAATCATGGCACTCGGGCCCTAGTGACAAGCATTAAGCATAGCAAAGTCATAGCAACATCAATATCTGAACATAATGGATACTAGGGATCAACTAACGAAACTAACTCGATTACATGATAAATCTCATCCAACCCATCACCGTCCAGCAAGCCTACGATGGAATTACTCTTGCACGGCGGTGAGCATCATGAAATTGGTGATGAAGGATGGTTGATGATGACGACGGCGACGAATCCCCCTCTTCGGAGCCCCGAACGGACTCCAGATCAGCCCTCCCGAGAGAGATTAGGGCTTGGCGGCGGCTCCGTATCGTAAAACGCGATGATTTCTTCTCTCCGGTTTTTTTCTCCCCGAAAGCCAATATATGGAGTTGGAGTTGGCGTCAGAGGTCCACCAGGGGGACCACAAGGTAGGGGGGCGCGCCAAGGGGGGGTGGCCCGCCCCCCACCCTCGTGACCAGGGTGTGGGCCCCTGGTCTTCATCTTTTGCGAGGATTTTTCTTTATTTTTTCTAAGGTGTTCCGTGGAGTTTCAGGACATTCCGAGAATCTTTATTTTCTGCACAAAAAACAACACCATGGTAGTTCTGCTGAAAATAGCGTCAGTCCGGGTTAGTTCCAATCAAATCATACAAGTTAGAGTCCAAAACAAGGGCAAAAGTGTTTGGAAAAGTAGATACGACAGAGACGTATCAACTCCTCCAAGCTTAAACCCTTGCTTGTCCTCAAGCAATTCAGTTGACAAACTGAAAGAGAAAAAGAAAAACTTTTACAAACTCTGTTTGCTCTTGTTGTTATAAACATGAAAAGCCAGCATTGAAGTCTCAGAAATTATTATGAACTAACCTTACTCACAATGACACGTAGGTCTCACAATTGCTCATATCAATAGCATAATCAGCTAGCGAGCCATAATAGCAAAACTCGGATGACAACACTTTCTCAAAATAATCATAACATGGTATAACAAAATGGTATCTTGCTAGCTCTTTCTGAGACCGCAAAACATAAATGCAGAGCACCTTTAAAGATCAAGGACTGACTAAACATTGTAATTCATGGTAAAAGAGATCCAGTCAAGTCATACCCGGAATAAACCAATAATAATGAATGCAAACGACAGTGTGCTCTCCAGCGGGTGCTTTTTAATAAGAAGGGTGATGACTCAATCATAAAAGTAAATAGATAGGCCCTTTATAGAGGGAAGCAGGGATTTGTAGAGGTGCCAGAGCTCGGTTTTGAAATAGAGATAAATTATATTTTGAGCGGCATACTTTCATTGTCAACATAACAACTAAAAGACGACGATATCTTCCATGCTAAACATATTATAGGCGGTTCCCAAACAGAATGGTAAAGTTTATACTCCCCTTCCTCCATAAGCATCAATCCATGGCTTGCTCGAAACAACGAGTGCCTCCAACATTCAATGGGTCCCAAGGGGAGTTTTGTTTGCAGTTATTTTAATTTAGTTTGCACAAAGCATGGGACTGGGCATCCCGGATACCAGCCTTTTTCTCATGAATGAGGAGCGGAGTCCACTCCTCTTGAGAATAACCCGCCTAACACGGAAGATAAGGGCAGCTCTAGTTGACATATGAGCTATTCGAGTATGCAAAACAGAATGTTTATTTGAAGGTTTAGAGTTTGGCACATACGAATTTACTTGGAACGGCAGGTAAATACCGCATAAAGGTAGGTATAGTGGACTCATATGGAATAACTTTGGGGTTTAAGGAGTTTGGATGCACAAGCAGCATTCCTGCTTAGTACAGGTGAAGGCTAGCAAAAGACTGGGAAGCGACCAACTGAGAGAGTGACAACAGTCGTAAACATGCATTAAAATTAATTCACATCGAGTACAAGCATGAGTAGGATATAATCCACCATGAACATAAATATCATGAAGGCTATGTTGATTGGATTCAACTACATGCGTGAACATGTGCCAAGTCGAGTCACTCAATGTATTTAAAGGAGGATACCACCCCATCATACCACATCATAATCATTCTAATAGCATGTTGGCACACAAGGTAAACCATTATAACCCATAGCTAGTCAAGCATGGCACAAGCAACTATAATCTCTAAATATCATTGCAAATATGTTTACTTCACAATAGCTGAATCAAGAACGATGAATCATCATATTTACAAAAACAAGAGAGGTCAAGTTCATACCAGCTTTTCTCCCCTCAATAAGTCTATCATATATCATCATTATTGCCTTTCACTTGCATGACCGAATGATGTGGATAATAATAGGATTGCACGTGCATTGGACTAAGCTGGAATCTGCAAGCATTCAACTCAGGAGACAAGACAAGTAATATGGGCTCTGAGTTTAAATAATCAATCATGCATATAAGAGCCACTAAGCAATTTCAATATAGTCTTCTCAACCCCCCAAAATGAAATAAAAACTATTTACACGGGAAAGCTCACAACAAGTAAAAGAAGAACGGGAAATATTTTTGGGTTTTCTTTTTAATTCTAGTACAAACTTGAAAAGTAAACTGACTAATTTTTTTTGTTTTTCTTAAAGTTTAATAAACACACAAGAAGAAAGCAGGAAAAAGAAAATAAACTAGCATGGATATTACAGTGAAAGAGTATGAGCACCGACATCTAGCAATGAGTGTGTGTGAACATGAATGTAATGTCGGTGGGAAATACGTACTCCCCCAAGCTTAGGCTTTTGGCCTAAGTTGGTCTATTGCCAGGGGTGGCCTGGCGGATATCCGTAGGTGAAGCTCGAGTCGTACTGTGATGCAGAAGGCTCCGGCTGCCATTGGCTGGCAGCCTCCTCTGGATCCCAAGAATAAACAGATAGTCATGGAAGCTCATCTTGTGGCTCCGGTTCCGGGTCGGGTGCAGGATTTCGATAGGCTTGAATGGCCTCCCACGGAACAATGTGAGGACCTGCAGACAAGTTAAACAAAGAGGGAGCAGGCAAAGTAATAATCTCAGGGTGATGTTTATCAAAGTACAATTTAAATTTGAGTTCCCCTTCACGACTCTTAACAAGAAAGTCATGCGCTAGCATACTCCTATAATCTAAGTAAGCACGAGGCAATGATGTTTCCTCTTTCTCCTCATGCCTAATAGGTATTTCAAAATGTTCAGCTAGGCGTGAGGCGTAAATGCCTCCAAAGATGGGGCCCTTAGTACGGTTCAGACTTAACCGTCTAGCAACAATTCCACCCATACTAATAGAGTTATTGCGGTATAAACCATGGAACAAAATCATAACATCAGGAATACTAAGGTTTCCACAGTTTCCACGGCCTATCAAGCAACGACTAGCAAATAAGGCAAAGTAGCATAAAACAGGAAAATGTATGCTAGTAATTCTTGCATCAGAAACCTTCCCGGTTTCTCCCACCGTGATAGTGTTAATGAAAGCTTCTATTTCATTACGGTGTGGTTCATCCAAGGTGCCCTCAAAAGGTATTTTGTAAACCTCGCAAAATTCAGCTAAAGGCATTCTCTTAACAATGTCATATAAATGAAATTCTACCGATGGAGGTGAGCTTTTAGGGAAAAAGTAGAAATTTTGCACAAAAGTATTTGTGAGTAAGAGATACTGATGGCGTTGGTCGCGGAGGAAATCGGTGAGGCCAGCATTCTCAATTAATAAATAGAAATCTTCATAAATCCTGACTCTCCTCAAGAAGTCATCGGAAGGCCATTCACACGGCCGGACCTCCGTGGTGCGAGGCAAAATAAATTTGGGCTTCTGTTCTTCTTCCTTTTGTGTTTCCTTCGAGCTTCGGCTCGATGAGCCCCTCAAAAATCACTTCATAAATTCTGAAACAATCTGAAATTTTTAGTAACTTCAAATAAAAGTGAACCAACTTCAATAAAATTGGTAGTAACAACTCCCACAAGTGCCTAGAGCCTGTATAAAGCATTGGAACTACTTGGAACCATATAAATTTGTCATGCAAGCTCAAGAACATGGCCACCGATGCAGCACAAATTTGCAATGAATAAAGCACTAGAACAAAAACTAATTAGACCAATGGAGGAGTCACATACCAAGGAACAATCTCCCCAAGCAGTTTTGCGAGAGGTGCTTTGAGCAAGGAGATCGAAAATCACAGCAACGGGGGCTGGAACTCGTGCTTGAGTTGGTTTTTCGTGTTTGTGTGAGAC
>NC_057801.1:597695992-597789717 GCF_018294505.1 Triticum aestivum
CCTCGTGGCCAGGTGGCAGCTCCCCTGCGGTGATTTTTGCACAGTAAATTCTTAAATATTCCCGAAAAAATCGTATAAAATTGGCATGGTATTCTGAGGACTCTTATTTTTGGGATATTTTTATATTGTACGGATAAGTCAGGAAAAATATGAAAAATACTATTTTACTTTATTTCTACTAAATAACAGAAAATATAAGTAGTGTACAGAAGGTTGTGCTTCTAGTTTCATCCATCTTGTGATCATCAAAATGAACCCACTAACAAGGTTGATCAAGTCTTGTTAACAAACTCATTCCGAATAATCACGGAACCGAAGAAATTTCGAATGACACTAAGTTACCTCAACGGGGATATGAAAATCCCCAACAATAAGGATATCATACTTTTTCTTGACAGTAGGGAGAGGAAATTCGAAACCTCCAAATATAATCGATGGAATTTTTCCAATAGAGTTGATACTATAAACTTGAGGTTGTTTCCTCGGAAAATGTACCGTGTGCTCATTGCCATTAATGTGAAAAGTGCCATTGCCTTTGGTGCAATCAATAACGCCCCCTGCAGTATTAAGGAAAGGTCTTCCAAGAATGATAGACATACTATCATCCTCGAGAATATCAAGAATAACAAAGTCCGTTAAAATAGTAACGTTTGCAACTACAACAGGCACATCCTCACAAATACCGACAGGTATAGCAGTTGATTTATCAGCCATTTGCAAAGATATATCAGTAGGTGTCAACTTATTCAAGTCAAGTCTACGATATAAAGAGAGAGGCATGACACTAACACCGGCTCCAAGATCACATAAAGCAGTTTTAACATAAGTTCTTTTAATGGAGCATGGTATAGTAGGCACTCCGGGATCTCCAAGTTTCTTTGGTATTCCACCCTTAAAAGTATAATTAGCAAGCATGGTGGAAATTTCAGCTTCAGGTATCTTTATTTTATTAGTAATGATATCCTTCATATACCTAGCATAAGGATTTGTTTTGAGCACGTCAGTTAATCGCATACGCAAAAAGATGGGTCTAATCATTTCAGCAAAGCGCTCAAAATCCTCATCATCCTTTTTCTTGGATGGTTTCGGAGGAAAAGGCATGGGTTTTTGAACCCATGGTTCCCTTTCTTTACCATGTTTCCTAGCAAGGAAGTCTCTTTTATCATAACGTTGATTCCTTGATTGTGGGTTATCAAGATCAACAGCAGGTTCAACTTCTACATCATTATCATTACTAGGTTGAGCATCAACATGAACATTATCACTAGGTTCATGTTCATCACCTGATTGTGTTTCAACATGAGAAATAGAAATATCATTTGGATTCTCAGGTGACTCAGCGATAGGTTCACTAGAAGTTTGCAAAGTCCTATCATTTTTCTTTTTCTTCTTTCTAGAAGAACTAGGGACATCAATATCATTTCTCTGAGAATCTTGCTCGATTCTCTTAGGGTGGCCTTCAGGATACAAAGGTTCCTGAGTCATTCTACCAGTTCTAGTAGCCACTCTAATAGCATAATCATTTTTCTTACTATTCATTTCATCAAGCACTTCTTTCTGAGCTTTAAGTACTTGTTCTACTTGAGTGGTAACCATAGAAGCATGCTTGCTAACAAGTTTAAGTTCACCTCTAATATCAGCCATATAATCACCCAAGCATTTAATCATAAAGGTATTCTATTTTAATTGTATACCAAAATAAGCATTAAAGTCATCTTGCTTAAACATAAAGTCATCAAACTCATCCAAGTACTGACTAGCAATTTTAGTAGGAGGGATTTTAGCTTTATCATATCTATAGAGAGAATTTACCTTTACTACCTGTGTCAAGATATCGGGAGGTTCTTCATTAAATAAGTAACTGAGATCATATACTTCTTCAACAAGCGGTAAATTAAGACCATGTATTTCTTCAATAGGAGGTAAATTCTTAACATCTTCAGCTTTAATACCTTTTTCTTTCATAGATTTCTTTGCCTCTTGCATATCTTCGGGACTGAGAAATAGAACACCTCTCTTCTTCAGAGTTGGTTTAGGAATAGGCTCAGTAATGGGTTCAGGAACTGGCTCAGGAGGTAGCTCGGGAGGTGCCCAATTATTTTCATTAGCCAACATATTATTCAATAGAATTTCAGCGTCATCCGATGTTCTTTCCCTGAAAAGAGAACCAGCACAACTATCGAGGTAATCTCTGGAAGCATCAGTTAGTCCATTATAAAAGATATCAAATATTTCAGGTTTCTTAAGAGGATGATCAGGCAAAGCATTAAGTAACTTGAGAAGCCTCCCCCAAGCTTGTGGGAGACTCTCTTCTTTAATTTGTACAAAATTGTATATTTCCCTCAAAGCAGCTTGTTTCTTATGAGCAGGGAAATATTTAGCAGAGAAATAATAAATCATATCCTGGGGACTTTGCACACAACCAGGATCAAGAGAATTATACCATATCTTAGCATCACCCTTTAACGAGAACGGAAATATCTTAAGTAAATAAAGGTAGCGCGATCTCTCATTATTAGTAAACAGGGCAGCTATATCATTTAACTTAGTAAGATGTGCCACAACAGTTTCAGATTCATAGCCATAAAAAGGATCAGATTCAACCAAAGTAATTATATCAGGATCAACAGAAAAACCATAATAGTCCTAATCAGGAACACAGATAGGTGAAGTAACAAAAGCAGGGTCGGGTTTCATTCTACCTCTAAAAGATTCTTTACTCCATTTAATTAGTAACCTCTTAAGTTCACGTCTATCCTGGCAAGCAAAAATAGCTGCAGAATATTCAGCATCAAAAAGATAACCCTCAGGAATAGCAGGCATAGGTTCATCGTCACTAACATCATCGTGTTCAGGTTCAATAATTTCTCTTTCTCTAGACCTAGCAATTTGCTCATCAAGATATTCACCAAGTGGCACAGTAGTATCAAGCATAGAAGTAGTTTCATCATAAGTATCATGCATAGCAGAAGTGGCATCATAAATAACATGCAACATATCAGAATTCATAGCAGTAGCAGGTTTAGGTGTCGCAAGCTTACTTATAACAGAAGGAGAATCTAGTGCAAGGCTAGATGGCAGTTCCTTACCTCCCCTCGTAGTTGAGGGCAAAATCTTGGTCTTAGGGTCTTACAAGTTCTTCATTGTGTCCAGCAGATATAAATCCCAAGTGACTTAAAGAATAGAGCTATGCTCCCCGGCAACGGTGCTAGAAAATAGTCTTGATGACCCACAAGTATAGGGGATCACAACAATTTTCGAGGGTAGACTATTCAACCCAAATTTGTTGATTCGACACAAGGGGAGCCAAAGAATATTCTCAAGTATTAGCAGCTGAGTTGTCAATTCAACCACACCTGGAAACTTAGTATCTGCAGCAAGGTGTTTAGTAGCAAAGTAATATGATAGTGGTGGTAACGGTAACAAAAGTAAAGACAGTAAAAGTAATGTTTTTGGTATTTTGTAGTGATTGTAACAGTAACAATGAAAAACTCGTAGGCATTGGATCAATGATGGATAATTATGCCGATGTGGTTCATCATGTAACACTCATAACATAAGGTGACACAGAACTAGCTCCAGTTCATCAATGTAATGTAGGCATGTATTCCGAATATAGTCATACGTGCCTATGGAAAAGAACTTGCATGACACCTTTTTTCCTACCCTCCCGTGGCAGCGGGGTCCTATTGGAAACTAAGAGATATTAAGGCCTCCTTTTAATAGAGAACCAGAACAAAGCATTAGCACAAAGTGAATACATGAACTCCTCAAACTATGGTCATCACCGGGAGTGGTCCCGATTATTGTCACTTCGGGGTTACCGGATCATAACACATAGTAGGTGACTATAGACTTGCAAGATAGGATCTAGAACACACATATATTCATGAAAACACAATAGGTTCAGATCTGAAATCATGGCACTTGGGCCCTAGTGACAAGCATTAAGCATAGCAAAGTCATAGCAACATCAATCTCAGAACATAATGGATACTAGGGATCAAACCCTAACAAAACTAACTCGATTACATGATAAATCTCATCCAACCCATCACCGTCCAGCAAGCCTACGATGGAATTACTCACGCACGGCGGTGAGCATCATGAAATTGGTGATGGAGGATGGTTGATGATGATGACGACGACGAATCCCCCTCTCCGGATCCCCGAACGGACTCCATATCAGCCCTCTCGAGAGAGATTAGGGCTTGGCAGCGGCTCCATATCGTAAAACGCGATGATTTCTTCTCTCCGTTTTTTTCTCCCCGAAAGCCAATATATGGAGTTGGAGTTGGCGTCGGAGGGCCACTAGGGGGCCCACGAGTTAGGGGGTGCACCCAGGGGGGGGGGGGGGGTGGCGCGCCCCCACCCTCGTGACCAGGGTGTGGGCCCCCTGGTCTTCATGTTTTGCGAGGATTTTTCTTTATTTTTTCTAAGGTGTTCCGTGGAGTTTCAGGACATTCCGAGAATCTTTATTTTCTGCACAAAAAACAACACCATGGCAGTTCTGCTCAAAACAGCGTCAGTCCGGGTTAGTTCCATTCAAATCATACAAGTTAGAGTCCAAAACAAGGGCAAAAGTGTTTGGAAAAGTAGATACGACGGAGACGTATCAGAGACTTGATGAGGTTATTGAACCATCACTTCAACTAGTGTGTAGCAGGACACAGGAAGTTGTTCCCGTGGCGCCTACACCAATTGAAGTGGAAGCTGATGATATTGATCATGAAACTTCGGATCAAGTCACTACCAAAACTCGTAGGTTGATAAGGATACATACTACTTCAGAGTGGTACGTAATCCTGTCTTGGAGGTCATGTTGCTAGACAACAATGAACCTATGAGCTATGGAGAAGTGATGGTGGTCCCGGATTCCGACAAATGGCTCGAGGCCATAAAATCCGAGAGAGGATCCATGTATGAAAACAAAGTATAGACTTTGGAAGAACTACTTGATGGTCATAAGGCTATTGGGTACAGATGGATTTTAAAAGGAAGACAGATAATGATGGTAAGTATCACCATTAAGAAAGCTCGACTTGTCGTTAAGATGTTTTTCGACAAGTTCAAGGAGTTGACTACAATGAGGCTTTCTCACTCGTAGCGATGCTAAGAGTCTGTTAGAATTATATTAGCACCTACTGCATTATTTATGAAATCTTGCAGATAGGATGTCAAAATATAGTTTCCTCGACGATTTTCTCAAGGAAAGGTTGTATCTGATACAACCAGAAGGTTTTGACAATCCTGAAAGATGCTAAAAAGTATGCAAAGCTCCAGCAATCCTTCTAAGGACTCGAGTAAGCATCTCGGAGTTGGAATATATGCTTTGATGAGATGATCAAAGATTTTGGGTTTATACAAAGTTTATGAGAAACTTGTATTTCCAAAGAAGTGAGTGGGAGCACTATAGAATTTCTGTTGAGTATATGTTGTTGACATATTGTTGATCAGAAATGATGTAGAGTTTTTGGAAAATATATAGGGTTATTTGAAAAGTGTTTTTCAATGGAAAACCAGGATTAAGCTACTTGAACATTGAGCATGAAGATCTATAAGGATAGATCAAAATCGCTTAATAGTACTTTCAAATGAACACATACCATGACAAGATTTTGAAGGAGTTCAAAATAGATCGGCAAAGAAGGAGTCCTTGGCTGTGTCATAAGGTGTGAGTATTGAGTAAGACTCAAGACCTGACCACGGCAGAAGAGAGAGAAAGGACGAAGGTCGTCCCCTATGCTTTAGACATAGGCTCTACAGTGTGCTATGTTGTGTACCACACCTGAAGTGTGCCTTGCCATGAGTCAGTCAAGGGGTACAAGAGTGATTTAGGAACGGATCACAGGATAGCGGTCAAAGTTATCCTTAGTAACTAGTGGACTAAGGAATTTTCTCGATTATGGAGGTGGTAAAAGAGTTCGTCGTAAAGGGTTATGCCAATGCAAACTTTGACACTAATCCGGATTATTCTGAGTAGTAAACCAGATTCGTATAGTAGAACAATTATTTGGAATAGCTCCAAATAGAGCATGGTAGCTGCATCTACAAGATGACAAAGAGATTTGTAAAGCACACACGGATCTGAAAGGTTCAGACCCGTTGACTAATAACCTCTCTAACAAGCGAGGTATGATCAAACCCCATGGGTGTTGAATTCATTACAATCACATAGTGATGTGAACTAGATTATTGACTCTAGTGCAAGTGGGAGACTGTTGGAAATATGCCCTAGAGGCAATAATAAAATGGTTATTATTATATTTCCTTGTTCATGATAATTGTCTATTGTTCATGCTATAATTGTATTAACTGGAAACCGTAATACATGTGTGAATACATAGACCACAACATGTCCCTAGTGAGCCTCTAGTTGACTAGCTCGTTGATCAATAGATGGTTATGGTTTCCTAACCATCGACATTGGATGTCATTGATAATGAGATCACATCATTAGGAGAATGATGTGATGGACAAGACCCAATCCTAAGCATAGCACAAGATCGTGTAGTTCGTTTGCTAAAGCTTTTCTAATGTCAAGTATCATTTCCTTAGATCATGAGATTGTGCAACTCCCAGATACCGTAGGAATGCTTTGGGCGTGCCAAATGTCACAACGTAACTGGGTGGCTATAAAGGTGCACTACAAGTATCTCCAAAAGTGTCTGTTGGGTTGGTACGAATCGAGACTGGGATTTGTCACTCCGTATGACGGAGAGGTATCTCTGGGCGCACTCAGTAATGCATCATCATAATGAGCTCAATGTGACTAAGTAGTTAGTCACGGGATCATGCATTATGGAACGAGTAAATAGACTTGCCAGTAACGAGATTGAACAAGGTATAGGGATACCGCCGATCGAATCTCGGGCAAGTAACATACCAATGGACAAAGGGAATTGTATACGGGATTGATTGAATCCTTGACATCATGGTTCATCCGATGAGATCATCGTGGAACATGTGGGAGCCAACATGGGTATCCAGATCCCGCTGTTGGTTATTGGCCGGAGAACGTCTCGGTCATGTATGCATGGTTCCCGAACCCGTAGGGTCTACACACTTAAGGTTCGGTGACGCTAGAGTTGTTATGGGAAATAGTATGTGGTTACCGAAGGTAGATCGGAGTACCGAATGTGATCCCGGACATCACGAGGAGTTCCGGAATGGTCCGGCGGTGAAGATCGATATATTGGACGAAGGGTATTGGAGTCCGGAAGTGTTTCGGGGGTACCAGGCTATGGCCAGCATGACCGAAAGGTGTTTCGGGAGCCCCGACAAGTGTTGGAGGGCCTCATGGGCCAAAGGGGAAGGGGCAAACCAGCCCACTAAGGGGTGGTGCGCCCCCCACACCCTTTCCCACGTTATTTGGGGAGGTGGGGCGCCTCCACCTAGCTTGGGAGGCAATCCTCCACCTGCTTGGCTTGGGGGGCAAGTCTCCCTAGGATTTTCCCTAGGGAGATCCAATCTGCTTGGCCGCTGCCCCCTAGGGGAAACCCTAGGGCGCCTCCCCCTCTCCCCTTACCCCTATATATAGTGGAGGGGTGGGAGGGAAGCCACACCTCTTGCTTGGCGCAGCCCTCTCCCTCCTCCAACACCTCCTACTCCATAGTGCTTGGCGAAGCCCTGCTGGAGAACCATGAGCTCCACCACCACCACGCCGTCGTGCTATCGGAGTTCTCCCTCAACTTCTCCTCTCCCCTTGATGGATCAAGAAGGAGGAGACATCCTCGGGCTGTACGTGTGTTGAACGCGGAGGCGCCGTCTGTTCGGTGCTAGATCGGATCTTCCGCGATTTGAATCGCCGCGAGTACGACTCCATCAACCGTGTCTTTGTAACGCTTCCGCTTAGCGATCCTCAAGGGTATGAAGATGCTCATCCTCTCCCTCTCTTGTTGCTAGAATCTCCATAGATTGATCTTGGTGATGCATAGAAAATTTTGAATTTCTGCTACGTTACCCAACATTACTCACATGTGTTGATGGTACAACGAGCGGGGGGATCGATTGCACCGCCTATTATCCTAGCTGCGGAACAGTTTTACCGCTTTTCTTGGCAGCTACTTAGCTGGAGCTCAAGCTCAACTCCTTCTTTCAGAGCTCATGTGCCTTCCTGATTTGGCGCTCATAGTCTGAGTCAACAGGCTTGGGAGCTGGTGCTTTAGCCATACGAATAAAGTGCTCAATGGCACGCTCAGGCACTTTTTCCTTTGGCGGCGGTGGCAGTTTCGGTCCAAAATGGGCATCCAATTGTCTCCTGACTTCGGCTGCATTTTCCTCTTCGCTCATGTCATAAGGCCTCTGCGGAAGAGGCGCGAGGCTTGGACCATATTGGAATCTCTTGCCTCCTTTACTTGTACCGCCAGCCGCCATAGTTGCAGCGGCTCTCTTCCACTGTTGCTTAGGTGGCAGAGCCTGCTGAGGCGGCAGAGACGGCTTGCACAGTGTCTGACTTGGAGGAGGAGGCCTGGGCTGATGCCATGCCGGACGACTTGGAGGAGGAGGAGTGGCCTCATGCATTGGCATACTTGGAGGAGCAGGAGTCTATATAGGCGGTGCCTAACTTGGAGGATCTGGAGTCGACTGCTGACGCGGTGGCGGACTTGGAGGAGCCGGCTAACGCAGTGTCGGTGGCCATGGAAAGACGATGCAATCCTTTCTCCATAGAACGATATCATGTAAGGCCTCTCCCAGTGTGCGCTCGTCCTCACCTCCAGGAATGTCAAGCTGTAGCCCCCTATATTCTGCCACCACTTCATCCACCCCGACACGAGCATAGCCAGCTGTAATCGGATTGCAATGGAAGGTTGCTTCAGGGGGGTTGTATAAGCAACGCCGTCCGCCACCTTGATGGATATGTTCTTCACAAATATATGTAGCTCACAATTAGTGTTCTCAGTTATGTCATCCACAGGGTATGTATCCAGCAGTGACTCATGGCCCGGTGCGGAACCCACGCTACTTCTCGGCATGGATGGGATGGTGTTATCCAATGCTGGATCCTCTACCTCCTGCCGCTGCAGAGACCCCCTTCCCTGGCTGGTGATTTCATCAATCTGCTGCTGCTGCTGCTGCTGCAATAGGCTTGCTAACTCCGCGTGCAAAAGTTCTAGGCCTTTAAGCCGTTCTACTTCCTGCTTCCTCTTCTCCTCCTCCAGCTTCCTCTTCTTCTCCTCCTCCATCTTCCTTCTGGCATGACTTCTATAGTCGGCATTCCAGTCTAAAAACCCCTCATACCATGGAACAATGCCTACGCCTCGTGTTCTTCCCTGGTGTTCAGGATTTCCCAGGACGCGTGTAAGCTTGTCGTTCTCTCTGTTGGGCGTGAACACCCCCATTCGCGCCTCTTTTATTGCAACAAGTATTTTGTCCTCGACTCCTTTAAGATTTGCCTTCTTCAAAACCTGGCCTGTCTTTGGGTCCAACTCCCCCATGCGCATAGAACCAAGTCCTGCGCCTTGGGGGCCAGCTCAATGTAATTGGAACAACCCCTGCAGCCTGCATATCTTCCTCAGACTTATCCCACTTAGGCCGGGCCACCGTGTAGCCACCTAGCCCCAGCCTATGGAACTGCTCCTTTTTCGCGGCATTGATCGTGTTTATTCTCGACCGTTCCTTAGCTAGTTCCGATTCCTTGAATTTCACAAAATCTTCCTAGTGATGTTTTTGCTTCTCCAGTGTTCCCATGAATTCTAGAGTCTTCTTTGTTGGAAATATGCCCTAGAGGCAATAATAAATTGATTATTATTATATTTCCTTGTTCATGATAATCGTTTATTATCCATGCTATAATTGTATTGATAGGAAACTCAGATACATGTGTGGATACATAGACAACACCATGTCCCTAGTAAGCCTCTAGTTGACTAGCTCGTTGATCAATAGATGGTTACGGTTTCCTAACCATGAACATTGGATGTCATTGATAATGGGATCACATCATTAGGAGAATCATGTGATGGACAAGACCCAATCCTAAGCCTAGCACTAAGATCGTGTAGTTCATTTGCTAGAGCTTTGCCAATGTCAAGTATCTCTTCCTTCGACCATGAGAGCGTGTAACTCCTGGATACCGTAGGAGTGCTTTGGGTGTATCAAACGTCACAACGTAACTGGGTGACTATAAAGGTGCACTACAGGTATCTCCGAAA
The DNA here is from genome assembly GCF_018294505.1 of Triticum aestivum. Taxonomy (NCBI): domain Eukaryota; kingdom Viridiplantae; phylum Streptophyta; class Magnoliopsida; order Poales; family Poaceae; genus Triticum; species Triticum aestivum. Next base: position 597,706,147 of record NC_057801.1, read on the forward strand.
GTATCTATTGTTTTATGCGGATCGAGACTGGGATTTGTCACTCCATGTAAACGGAGAGGTATCTCTGGGCCCACTCGGTAGGACATCATCATATGCGCAATGTGACCAAGGAGTTGATCACGGGATGATGTGTTACGGAACGAGTAAAGTGACTTGCCGGTAACGAGATTGAACAAGGTATTGGATACCGACGATCGAGTCTCGGGCAAGTAACATACCGATAGACAAAGGTAATTGAATACGGGATTGATTAAGTCCTTGACATCGTGGTTCATCCGATGAGATCATCGTGGAACATGTGGGAGCCATCATGGGTATCTAGATCCCGCTGTTGGTTATTGACCGGAGAACGTCTCGGTCATGTCTACATGTCTCCCGAACCCGTAGGGTCTACACACTTAAGGTTCAATGACGCTAGGGTTATAAAGGAAGCTTGTATGTGGTTACCGAATGTTGTTCGAAGTCTCGGATGAGATCCCGGACGTCACGAGGAGTTCCGAAATGGTCCGGAGGTAAAGATTTATATATGGGAAGTCCTGTTTTGGTCACCGGAAAAGTTTCGGGCGATATCGGTAATGTACCGGGACCACCGGGAGGGTCCCGGGGGTCCACCAAGTGGGGCCACCTGCCCCAGAAGGCTGCGTGGGCCATGTGTGGGAGGGGACCAGCCCCTAGGTGGGCTGGTGCGCCCCCCACAAGGGGCCAAGGCGCAAGGGAGAGTGGGAGGGGGCAAACCCTAGTCCAGATGGGCCTTAAGGCCCACCTAGTGGGCGCCTCCCCTCTCTCCCCCTCTTGGCCGCCTCCCCAAGTCCCATCTAGGGCTGGCCGCACCCCTTGGGGTGGGAAACCCTAAAGGGGGCGCAGCCCCCTTCTCCCCTATATAAATATAGGCCTGGGGCTGCCCATAGCACATGAGAACTTCTCCTCTTGGTGCAGCCCTGCCTCTCTTCCTCCTCCTCATCTCCCATGGTGCTTGGCGAAGCCCTGCGGGATTGCCACGCTCCTCCACCACCACCACGCCGTTGTGCTGCTGTTGGATGGAGTCTTCCTCAACTTCTTCCTCTCTCCTTGCTGGATCAAGGCGTGGGAGACGTCATCGGGCTGTACGTGTGATGAACACAGAGGTGCCGTGCGTTCGGCACTTGATCATCGGTGATTTGAATCATGACGAGTACGACTTCATCAACCCCGTTCACTTGAACACTTCCGCTTAGCGATCTACAAGGGTATGTAGATGCACTCTCCTTCCCCTCGTTGCTGGTTTCTCCATAGATAGATCTTGGTGACACGTAGGAAAATTTTGAATTTCTGCTACGTTCCCCAACAGTGGCATCATGAGCTAGGTCTATTGCGTAGATTCTTTGCACGAGTAGAACACAAAGTAGTTGTGGGCGTCGATGTTGTTCAATATGCTTACCGTTACTAGTCCAATCTTGTTTCGACGGTATTGTGGGATGAAGCGGCCCGGACCAACCTTACACGTACTCTTACGTGAGACAGGTTCCACCGATTGACATGCACTTCGTGCATAAGGTGGCTAGCGGGTGCCAGTCTCTCCCACTTTAGTCGGAACGGATTCGATGAAAAGGGTCCTTATGAAGGGTAAATAGCAATTGGCATATCACGTTGTGGTCTTGCGTAGGTAAGAAACGTTCTTGCTAGAAACCCATAGCAGCCACGTAAAACATGCAAACAACAATTAGAGGACGTCTAACTTGTTTTTGCAGGGTATGCTTTGTGATGTGATATGGCCAAGAAGAATGTGATGAATGATATGTGATGTATGAGATTGATCATGTTCTTGTAATAGGATTCACGACTTGCATGTCGATGAGTATGACAATCGGCAGGAGCCATAGGAGTTGTCTTTATTTATTGTATGACCTACGTGTCATTGAAGAACGCCATGCAACTTACTTTACTTTATTGCTAAACACGTTAGCCATAGAAGTAGAAGTAGTCATTGGCGTGACAACTTCATAAAGACACGATGATGGAGATCATGATGATGGAGATCATGGTGTCAAGCCGGTGACAAGATGATCATGGAGTCCCGAAGATGAAGATCAATGGAGCTATATGATATTGGCCATATCATGTCACAACTATATAATTGCATGTGATGTTTATTATGATTATGCATCTTGTTTACTTAGGACGACGGTAGTAAATAAGATGATCCCTTACAAAATTTCAAGAAGTGTTCTCCCCTAACTGTGCACCGTTGCTACAGTTCGTCGCTTCTAAGCACCACGTGATGATCGGGTGTGATGGATTCTTACGTTCACATACAACGGGTGTAAGACAGTTTTACCCAGCGAAAACACTTAGGGTTAACTTGACGAGCCTAGCATGTACAGACATGGCCTCGAAACACGGAGACCGAAAGGTCGAGCATGAGTCGTATAGTAGATACGATCAACATGAAGATGTTCACCGATGATGACTAGTCCGTCTCACGTGATGATCGGACACGGCCTAGTTGACTCGGATCATGTAATCACTTAGATGACCAGAGGGATGTCTATCTGAGTGGGAGTTCATAAGATGAACTTAATTATCCTGAACATAGTCAAAAGACCTTTGCAAATTATGTCGTAAGCTCGCGCTTTAGTTCCACTGTTTTAGATATGTTCCTAGAGAAAATATAGTTGAAAGTTGATAGTAGCAATTATGCGGACAGTAGAAAGCTTATGTCCTTAATGCACTGCTCAGTGTGCTGAACCCCAAACATCGTTTGTGGATGTTGTGAACATCGGACATACACGTCTTGATAACTACGTGATAGTTCAGTTAAACGGTTTAGAGTTGAGGCACGAAAGATGTTTTCGAAACATCGCGAAACATATGAGATGCTTCGAGGGCTGAAATTGGGATTTCAAGCTCGTGCCCATGTCAAGAGGTATAAGACCTCCGACGATTTTCTTAGCCTGCAAACTAAGGGAGAAAAGCTCAATCGTTGAGCTTGTGCTCAGATTGTCTGAGCACAAGAATCACTTGAATCGAGTGGGAGTTGATCTTCCAGATGAGATAGTGATGTTTCTCCAAAGACATTGCCACCAAGCTACTAGAGCTTCATGATGAACTATAACATATCAGGGATAGATATGATGATCCTTGAGGTATTCGCGATGTTTGACACCGCGAAAGTAGAAATCAAGAAGGAACATCAATTGTTGATGGTTGGTGAAACCACTAGTTTCAAGAAGGGCAAGGGCAAGAAGGGATACTTCATGAAACGGCAAATCAGCTGCTGCTCCAGTGAAGAAACCCAAGGTTGAACCCAAACCCGAAACTAAGTGCTTCTATGATAAGGGGAATAGTCACTAGAGCAGAATTACCCTAGATACTTGGTAGATGAGAAGGCTGGCAAGGTCAATAGAAGTATATTGGATATACATTATGTTAATGTGTACTTTACTAGTACTCCTAGTAGCACCAGGGTATTAAGATACCGGTTCGGTTGCTAAGTGTTAGTAACTCGAAATAAAAGCTACGAAATAAAAGGAGACTAGCTAAAGGTGAGCTGACGATATGCGTTGGAAGTGTTTCCAAGTTTGATGTGATCAAACATCGCACACTCCCTCTACCATCAAGATTAGTATTAAACCTGAATGGTTTATTGAATCTCGATCGTAGTGATACACATTTTCATGCCAAAAGATATAAGATAGTAATGATAGTACCACTTACCTGTGGCACTGCCACGTAAGTCATATCGGTATAAAATGCATGAAGAAGCTCCATGTTGATGGATCTTTTGACTCACTCATTTTTGAAAAGTTTGAGACATGCGAACCATGTCTATTGGTGTATATGCATAAAGAAACTCCATGCAGATGGACCGTTTGAACTCACTTGATTTTGAATCACTTGAGACATGCAAATCATACCACATGGGCAAGATGATGGAAAGCCTCGTTTTAGTAAGACAGAACAAGATAGCAACTCGTTGGAAGTAACACATTTTGATGTGTGCAGTCCAATGAGTGCTGAGGCATGCAGTGAATATCGTTATGTTCTTACTTCACAGATAATTCGAGTAGATGTTGAGAATATTTCCTTGATGAAACACAAGTCTGAATTATTGAATGGTTCAAGTAATTTCAGAGTGAAGTAGAAGATCATTGTGACAAGAGGATAAAATGTCTATGATATGATCATAGAGATGAATATCTGAGTTACGAGTTTTGGCACACAATTAAGACATTGTGGAAATTGTTTTGCAATTAATACCGCCTGGAACACCATAGTGTGATGGTGTGTCCGAACATCATAGTTGCATCCTATTAGATATGGTGCGTACCATGATGTCTCTTATCAAATTACCACTATTATTCATGGGTTAGGCATTAGAGACAACCACATTCACTTTAAATAGGGCACCACGTAATTCCGTTGAGATGACACCGTATGAATTATGGTTTAGAGAAACCTAAGCTGTCATTTCTTAAAGGTTTGGGGCTGCGACGCTTATGTGAAAAAGTTTCAGGTTGATAAGCTCGAACCCAAAGCGGATAAAATGCATCTTCATAGGACACCCAAAACAGTTGGGTATACCTCCTAATTCAGATCCGAAAGCAATATGGATTGTTTCTTGAATCGGGTCCTTTCTCGAGGAAAGGTTTCTCTCGAAAGAATTGAGTGGGAGGATGGTGGAGACTTGATATGGTTATTAAACCATCACTTCAACCAGTGTGTATTAGGGCACAGGAAGTTGTTCCTATGGCACCTACACCAATTGAAGTAGAAGCTTATGATAGTGATCATGAAACTTCGGATCAACTCACTACCGTACCTCGTAGGGTGACAAGGATGCGTACTACTTCAGAGTGGTACGGTAATCCTGTCTTGAAGGTCATGTTGCTAGACAACAATGAACCTATGAGCTATGGAGAAGCGATGGTGGGCCCAAATTCTGACAAATGGTTAGAAGCCATGAAATCCGAGATAGGATCCATGTATCAGAACAAAGCATGGACTTTGGTGGACTTGCCCGATGATCGGCAAGCCATTGAGATAAATGGATCTTTAAGAAGAAGACGGACGTGGATGGTAATGTCACCATCTATGAAGCTCGACTTGTGGCGAAGAGTTTTTTCACAAGTTCAAGGAGTTGACTACGATGAGATTTTCTCATCTGTAGCGATGCTTAAAGTCCGTCGGAATCACGTTAGCACAAGCTGCATTTGTGAAATCTAGCAGATGGATGTCAAAACGAGTTTCCTTTCCAGTCGTAAGGAAAGGTTGTATGCGATACAATCAGAAAGGTTTTGTCGATCCTAAGAATGCTAAAAGGTATGCTGGCTCCAGCAATCCTTCTAAGGACTGGAGTAAGCATCTCGGAGTTGGAATGTACGCTTTGATAAGATGATCAAAGATTTTGGGTCTATACAAAGTTTATGAGAAACTTGTATTTCCAAAGAAGTGAGTGGGAACGCTATAGAATTTCTGATGAGTATATGTTGTTGACATATTGATGATCAGAAATGATGTAGAATTTCTAGAAAGCATATAGGATTATTTGAAAGGTGTTTTTCAATAGAAAACCTGGATTAAGCTACTTGAACATTGAGCATCGAGATCTACAAGGATAGATCAAAAACGCTCAATAGTACTTTCAAATGAGCACATACCTTGACATGATCTTGAAGGTGTTCAAGATAGATCAGTCAAAGAAGGAGTTCTTGCCTGAGATGTAAGGTATGAAGTTAAGACTTAAAGCTCGACCACGGCAGAATAGAGAGAAAGGACGAAGGTCGTCCCCTATGCTTAAGACATAGGCTCTACAGTATGCCATGCTGAGTACCGCACCTGAAGTGTGCCTTGCCATGAGTCAGTCAAGGGGTACAAGCCAAGAATGGATCACAGGACAGCGGTCAAATTTATCCTTAGTAACTAGTGGACTAAGGAATTTTCTCGATTATGGAGGTGGAAAAAGAGTTCGTCGTAAAGGTTACGTTGATGCAAGCTTAACACCTATCCGGATAGCTCTGAGTAGAGATACCGGATACATATAATGGGGCAACAATTTAGAATAGCACCAAGTGGAACAGTTATTTGGAATGGCTCCAAATAAAACGTGGTAGCTACATCTAGGAGATGACATAGAGATTTGTAAAGCACACACGGATCTGAAAGGTTCAGACCCGTTGACTAAAATCTCTCTCACAAGCAACATGATCAAACCCAAAACTCTTTGGATGTTGGTCACATGGTGATGTGACCTGTCAGTGTTAATCACATGGTGATGTGAACTAGATTATTGACTCTAGTGCAAGTGGGAGACTGTTAGAAATATGCCCTAGAGGCAATAATAAATTGATTATTATTATATTTCCTAGTTCATGATAATCGTTTATTATCCATGCTATAATTGTATTGATAGGAAACACAGATACATGTGTGGATACATAGACAACACCATGTCCCTAGTAAGCCTCTAGTTGACTAGCTCGTTGATCAATAGATGGTTACGGTTTCCTAACCATGGACATTGGATGTCATTGATAATGGGATCACATCATTAGGAGAATCATGTGATGGACAAGACCCAATCCTAAGCCTAGCACTAAGATCGTGTAGTTCATTTGCTAGAGCTTTGCCAATGTCAAGTATCTCTTCCTTCGACCATGAGAGCGTGTAACTCCTGGATACCGTAGGAGTGCTTTGGGTGTATCAAACGTCACAACATAACTGGGTGACTATAAAGGTGCACTACAGGTATCTCCGAAAGTATCTATTGTTTTATGCGGATCGAGACTGGGATTTGTCACTCCGTGTAAACGGAGAGGTATCTCTGGGCCCACTCGGTAGGACATCATCATATGCGCAATGTGACCAAGGAGTTGATCACGGGATGATGTGTTACGGAACGAGTAAAGTGACTTGCCGGTAACGAGATTGAACAAGGTATTGGATACCGACGATCGAGTCTCGGGCAAGTAACATACCGATAGACAAAGGGAATTGAATACGGGATTGATTAAGTCCTTGACATCGTGGTTCATCCGATGAGATCATCGTGGAACATGTGGGAGCCATCATGGGTATCCAGATCCCGCTGTTGGTTATTGACCGGAGAACGTCTCGGTCATGTCTACATGTCTCCCGAACCCGTAGGGTCTACACACTTAAGGTTTGATGACGCTAGGGTTATAAAGGAAGCTTGTATGTGGTTACCGAATGTTGTTCGGAGTCTCGGATGAGATCCCGGACGTCACGAGGAGTTCCAGAATGGTCCGGAGGTAAAGATTTATATATGGGAAGTCCTGTTTTGGTCACCGGAAAAGTTTCGGGCGATATCGGTAATGTACCGGGACCACCGGGAGGGTCCCGGGGGTCCACCAAGTGGGGCCACCTGCCCCAGAAGGCTGCGTGGGCCATGTGTGGGAGGGGACCAGCCCCTAGGTGGGCTGGTGCGCCCCCCACAAGGGGCCAAGGTGCAAGGGAGAGTGGGAGGGGGCAAACCCTAGTCCAGATGGGCCTTAAGGCCCACCTAGTGGGCGCCTCCCCTCTCTCCCCCTCTTGGCCGCCTCCCCAAGTCCCATCTAGGGCTGGCCGCACCCCTTGGGGTGGGAAACCCTAAAGGGGGCGCAGCCCCCTTCTCCCCTATATAAATAGAGGCCTGGGGCTGCCCATAGCACATGAGAACTTCTCCTCTTGGTGCAGCCCTGCCTCTCTTCCTCCTCCTCCTCTCCCATGGTGCTTGGCGAAGCCCTGCGGGATTGCCACGCTCCTCCACCACCACCACGCCGTTGTGCTGCTGTTGGATGGAGTCTTCCTCAACTTCTTCCTCTCTCCTTGCTAGATCAAGGCGTGGGAGACGTCATCGGGCTGTACGTGTGTTGAACGCGGAGGTGTCGTGCGTTCGGCACTTGATCATCGGTGATTTGAATCATGACGAGTACGACTTCATCAACCCCGTTCACTTGAACGCTTCCGCTTAGCGATCTACAAGGGTATGTATATGCACTCTCCTTCCCCTCGTTGCTGGTTTCTCCATAGATAGATCTTGGTGACACGTAGGAAAATTTTGAATTTCTGCTACGTTCCCCAACATTCTTTCCTCCTTTGACATATGCGGTCCATACAGTTTTCTTATGGTTGTTGAATGCAACCACCATCTTCCTAAGAGCAGCGTTCTTGACTTTCTCCACATCTTCAGCTGTGAAATGATCTAGTAGCGTGAAATGTGAAATGAGAGCTTCCCAAATCAGTTTTTTGGCTCTATCATCAACAAAAGTAAGATCTGGGCATGGCTTTGCTGGCTTTTTCCATTCTTGAATGGAGATCGGGAGTTGGCCCTTCACAAGAACTCCGCACTGACGAACGAACTTGTCCGCATTCTTCTTAGGCTTGCTTGGTTCGCCATTATCTTTGATGGCATCGATGTTGTACTTTATGCCTTCCTTCAACTTTTTGGCCGGGCCTCGCACTCTCCCTGCAGACGATTTTCTCGATCCGGAGGCCTGAAAGAAGAAAGATCTCGATTCATTAATATATATATATATATATATATATATACAAAATCATTTAAAAACACGTGATGAGCACTAGATGCCTGCTTCTATAAAGATGTACCTCACCTGTATTTGCTATTTCAAGATCATCATCATAGTTCTGCACTTCAACAATTCGGTCATCTCGATCGAATATCATATCACCCTCCCCGGTATTGTTCAGATATTGGGAGCCATCATCTTCTTCATTCAGATCATCATCTGGCTGGCTCGTGGAGCGTATGAGATCGAACATAGCCTCTTGTCCTTCGTCTCTGCCGGTATTGTCCGCCATTGCTTTTATTTAACTAATCCAGAAGAAATATAAAACAATTTACTACGCATCTCAAATAATAGTAGATAATTGATATGCATCTCAAATAATAGTAGATAATATATATGCATCTCGAAAGAAAAAACCGAATCATAATACATAATTAATATGCATCATCGAATATAATCTCGAATACATCATCATCTCGAATATTATCGAATAACATATATAATCTCAAATACACATCGTCTTGAATATTATCGAATACATCACTAGAGATAGCTAATATAGATCGAATACTATCGAATTATCGAGTTCACTCGCGGTTCCTGAGGCGTGGGCGGTGGACACTGAAAGAGAAGGAACCACCAGATGATCATAGCTTGGGTGAGATCCCCGAAGAACCTGTCATGTATTGGAGAACCTGACGTCCATAGCAGCCATGTAGCGACGGACGTGCTCGTCCTCCTCCCTGACACGGTGATGTACCACCTCCGGCGGGGCCGGCTCCCTCCGCACCGAAAGTGGCCCATGCGAACGCCACCATAGGAGCTCGAGGTCGACGATAGGACCCAGGGTCGGGTTCCTCACCAAGTGGCGCCCCCCTGAAGGTAGCACCTCCTAGTGCCAGCCCGGCGCAGCCCAGTCGCAGACATGGCTCCTCTGAAGCATGGCGTCGCCGCGAACGGATCGATGTCGAGGATGTGGGCCGGGCATTGTTGACGTCGAGAACAAATACTATATGCAAATTTAAATGTAACATTTTAAATGTTTGGATTGTGATTTAGCTAATTCATCTAACTAAAACTAACATTTCTAAAATTTCTAACATTTCTATATAACTAACATTTCTATAACTAAAAAACAAAAAAAATTCTAACATTTCTATAACTATAAAACATAAAAATTACTAACATTTCTATAACTAAAAAACAGAAAAATTTCTAACGTTTCTATATATATAACTAACATTTCTCTATATAAAAATTCTAGCATTTCTATATGTAACTAAAATTTCTATAACTAAAATTACTATGTGTTTGTGTGCGCGCCCGTGGATGTGTGTAGCCATGGCGGCCGGGGCGCAGAAGTTCATTGCGGCGACGGGGTGGGCAGGGGGATGGCGAGGGGGCGGCGGCGAGACGGTGACGGGGCGGTGGCGTACGGGGCGGTGGCAAGACGGTGACAAAGGGCTGGGGCGTCGACGGGGACGGGGACGGCGACGGCACACGGTGGGAACGGTGACGGGCGATAGCGCGGGACGGGGCGGCGACGATGTCGAAGCAGAGCAGAGAAGTGGAGATGAGAAACTGAATTTTTTTGAAGGGTTGCTTATATAGGAGGCACCTTTAGTACCGGTTGGAGCCAGCAACCGGTACTAAAGGCCTGTTTTGGCCAGGCCAAGCGGCGGGAAGGTGCACCCCTTTAGTACCGGGTTGTGGCTCCAACCGGTACTAAATCCCCCCCTCTTTAGTACTGGTTGCAGCCATGACCCGGTACTAAAGGGGGTGCGCTGCCACCCGCAGTGCACAATGTTTAGTCCCACCTCCCTAGTTGATAGGAGCTCGCACCGGTTTATAAGCCCAGCCGTGGATACCGTGTCGAGCTCCTCTCTAAGCAGGCCTTCTGGGCCTACCTCTCCTACTTTGTCCTATTGGGCCTACTAGGCTAGCGGGCCTGCATCCAGGCCCAACTACAAGTTGGGTTTCTAGTCGTATGCAGACCGCTATGGCCCAGTAGGCGGGCTTTTTTTTATTTGTTTTTTTCTGCTTGATTTATTTTCTGTTATTTATTTCTGAGTTGTTTTTTGTTGTATTTAGAATTTATTTGTGAATATTGTTGCTTTAGGTACCAAAACTTACAAACTTTCTGTTAGTGCCAGTAGTTTTCAAATTTGAATAGTTTAAATTTGAATTATTTGAAATTTGTGTGAATCACTATAGTTTGGGAATAACTTTACTTTAAAAATAGATTTTTCAGTGATTCTTTTTTCTTATGTTTAATGTTAGTGTGTTTTATCATTATATTAAATTTGGTAATACTTATGTTATTTAAAAAATGAAATGCCTTTGTAATAGATGAATTTTCATCCAAAACCCAGATACTTCGAAAGAGATTGTTCATTTTGTACACTAAGTCGATCCAGATTTTGCCGTAACCCTCTCTACTTTTTTGCACATGCTATGTGGTTGAAATGATGATACCATGCCAACTTTCAACCTTTTCAGAGTTCATTTGTAGTGCTTTTCAATTTCAGGGTCATTTAGCTCAAAAAATCAGAAAATGCATGAAAAATAGAAAATGATGTCAAAAAGGGTTGAAAGTTGACGGCGTGGCTTTGAATGAGCGCGTTTGTCCGAAGCACAAAAGTACACGTTTCAAATGCAAAACACATAAGCACCCTAACTATACAAAGATTCCCTACCGTCTTTGGGTGTGAACCTTTTCTTCGCATCTGTCCCTTTGCGCCGTAACGATGGACAATCTTCATCATTTAACTGGATGCTCGGGTAATTATTCACTTTGAAGGGAGCAATTTCATCAAACTTTTCATAATCTTTTGACATGTCTGTCTTGTCATCCACTCCCACGATGTTTCTTTTCCCTGAAAGAACTATGTGGCGCTTTGGCTCATCGTATGATGTATTCGCTTCCTTATCTTTTCTTTATCTCGGCTTGGTAGACATGTCCTTCACATAGAAAACCTGCGCCACATCATTGGCTAGGACGAATGGTTTGTTTGCGTACGCAAGATTGTTGAGATCCACTATTGTCATTCCGTGCTACGGGTCTTCCTTTATGCCGCCTCCTGTCATATTGACCCATTTGCACCGAAACAATGGGACCTTCAGATTAGGTCCATAGTCAAGTTCCCATATCTCCTCTATGTAACCATAATATGTGTCCTTTCCCCTACTGGTTGCTGCATCAAAGCGGACACCACTGTTTTGGTTGGTGCTCTTTTTATCTTGGGCGATCATGTAAAATGTATTCCCATTTATCTCGTACCCTTTGAAAGTCATTATATTCGAAGATGGTAACTGGGACAACAAGTACAGGTCATCTTCAATATCGGTGTCATGCATGACACGTGTCTTCAACCAACAGGCGAAAGTCCTCGTTTGTTCACGTGTAATCTAGTCTTCAGACTGCTCCGGGTATTTGGAGCTTAGAACATTCTTGTGTTCCTCCATATAGGGAGCCACCAAGGCGGAATTTTGTAGAACTATGTAGTGTGCTTCAATGAGAGAATGCCCGTCCATACATATTATTTGATCCAGTCCTAGCGTGCCATTTCCACCCAGTCTGCCCTTATGCCGTGATTCAGGAACACCAATTGGCTTATGGTCAGGAATAAAGTCAACACAAAACTCAATGACCTCCTCATTTTCATGGCCCTTGGAGATGCTTCCTTCTATCCTAGCACGGTTATGAACATATTTCTTCAAGACTCCCATGAACCTCTCAAAGGGGAACATATTGTGTAGAAATACAGGACCTAGAACGGCAATCTCTTCGCATAGGTGAACTAGGACGTGCATCATGATATTGAAGAAGGATGGTCGGAACACCAACTCGAAACTGACAAGACATTGCACCAAATCATTCTCCAACCTTGGTATGATTTCTGGATCGATTACCTTCTAAGAGATTGCATTGAGGAATGCACACAGCTTCACAATGGCTAATCGAACATTTTTCGGTAGAAGCCCCCTCAATGCAACCGGAAGCAACTACATCATAATCACGTGGCCGTCATGAGACTTTAGGTTCTGAAACTTTTTCTCTGCCATATTTATTATTCCCTTTATATTCAACGAGAAGCCAGACGGTACCTTCATATTGAGCATGCATTCAAAGAGGATTTCCTTGTCTTCTTTGGTAAGAGCATAGCTGGCATGACCCTGATGTATGCCGTCCTTTCCATGCATACGTTGCTGGTCCTCCCGTGCCTCTGGTGTATCTTTTTTCTTCCCATACACGCCCAAGAATCCAAGCAGGGTCATGCAAAGATTCTTCGTCACATGCATCACGTTGATTGCAGAGCGGACCTCTAGGTCTTTCCAATAGGGCAGGTCCCAAAATATAGATTTTTTCTTCCACATGGGTGCATGTCCGTCAGTGTCTTTTGGAACAGATTGTCCGCCTGGACCCTTTCCAAAGATTACCTTCAAATCCTTGACCATATCATGTACATCATCACCAGTACGGTGGCGAGGCTTCATCTGGTGATCTGCCTCACCTTTGAAATGCTTGCCTTTCTTTCTTACGGGATGCCTGCTCGAAAGAAATCGACGATGTCCCAAGTACACATTCTTGCTACAGTTATCCAAATATATATTGTCGGTATCATCCAAATAGTGCATGCATGTGCAGTATCCCTTGTTTGTCTGTCCTGAAAGGTTACTGAGAGCAGGCGAATCATTGATGGTCACAAACAGCAACACATGTAGGTCAAATTCTTCCTGTTTGTGCTCATCCCACGCACGTACACCTTTTTCATTCCACAGCTGTAAGAGTTCTTCAACTAATGGCCTTAGGTACACATCAATATCTTTGCCAGGTTGCTTAGGGCCTTGGATGAGCACTGGCATCATAATGAACTTTCGCTTCATGCACAACCAAGGAGGTAGGTTATACATACATAGAGTCACATGCCGGGTGCTATGGTTGCTGCTCTGCTCCCCAAAAGGATTAATGCCATCTGCGCTTAGACCAAACCATACGTTCCTTGCATCACTTGCAAAGTCCTCCTAGTACTTTCTGTCGATTTTTGTCCACTGCGACCCGTCAGCGGGTACTCTCAACTTCCCGTCTTTCTTACGGTCTTCTCTGTGCCATCGCATCGACTTGGCATGCTATTTGTTTTGGAACAAACGTTTCAACCGTGGTATTATAGGAGCATACCACGTCACCTTGGCAGGAATCTTCTTCCTGGGGCGCTCGCCCTCGACATCGCCAGGGTCATCGCGGCTGATCTTATAGCGCAATGCACCGCATACCGGGCACGCGTTCAAATCCTCGTACTCACCGCGGTAGAGGATGCAGTCATTAGGGCATGCATGTATCTTCTGCACCTCTAATCCTAGAGGGAAGACAACCTTATTTGCTTCGTATGTACTCTCGGGTAATTCGTTGTCCTTTGGAAGCATATTCTTTAACATTATCAGCAACTTTCCAAACCCCTTGTCAGATACACCATTCTCTGCCTTCCATTGCAGCAATTCCAGTGTGGTGCCCAGCTTTTTCTTGTCATCTTTGTAATTCGGGTACAACAATTTCTTGTGATCCTCTAACACGCGCTGCAACTTCTTCTTCTCCTTTTCACTTGCGCAATTTCTCTTTGCATCGGCAATGGCCCGACCTAGATCATCAGCAGGCTCATCTGATGCCTCTTCTTCAGCTTCTTCCCCCACTGTTGTACCATTGTATTCAGGGAACCCATGGTTAGGATACCTGTCGTCGTCCTCTTCTTCTTCATTGTCTTCCATCACAACCCCTCTTTCTCCGTGCTTGGTCCAAACATTATAGTGAGGCCTGAAACCTGACTCAAACAGGTGGACGTGAATGGTTCTTGACTTAGAGTAATTCAGATCATTCTTACAATTAGCACATGGACAAGGCATAAAACCATCCGCCCGCTTGTTTGCCGCAGCCGCAAGCAGAAAAGTATGCACACCATTAATGAACTGGGGAGAGCATCGGCCATCATACATCCATTACCGGCTCATCTTCATTTACACAACACCGAATAGACCGAACTAATACAAGTTCATACAACACTTATTCTCATAAAACAACATACAAATAACTCTCTAGCTAAAGCATTTAAATGCAACAACAAATGCGATCAAGATCGCAACTAAGGTAACAATTGATCCAACAACATAATGATACCAAGCCTCACTATCGATGGCATATTTTCTAATCTTTCTAATCTTCAAGCGCATTTTCTCCATCTTGATGTTGTGATCATCGACGACATCGACAACATGCAACTCCAATTCCATCTTTTCCCCCTCAATTCTTTTCAATTTTTCTTTCAAATACTCGTTTTCTTTTTCAACTAAATTTAACCTCTTACAATAGGGTCGATTGGAATTTCCGGTTCACATACCTCCTAGATAAAAATATATATGTCAACTTGATGGGCATAATTTGTCATAAACACGAAATGCAACAAATAGTTATAAAAGAGAATATACCACATCCGAATCATAACCCGGACGAGGGCCGACGGGGACGGATATCAAAACCATGGCACTATGTATAACAAACAATGTACGGGTAAGATAATTAGACATGTAACTATATATCTAAATAACACAAACACAATTTTTTCTTATATTATAAATATAAGAACAAGAGGCTCACCACAAGGTGGTGCCGGCGGCGGGACGGTGCGGGCGATCGACGGTGGTTAGGACGGAGATGGGAAGGCACTAAGTAAACCACACCTACATATGCAAACTAAGAGTTATTTTGACCTCAAATTGCATATAAATCAAATAAAATACAACATATAATTCCTCCCAAACTAAAAACCCACAAATCACTATACTTATAGAGCATTGCAAGAGCTAATGTAGCAATGAGAGATGATAGGACAGAGTTGCTAACCTTTGGGATCACTTGGATGGATGGGGTGCCTTCAAATGTTGGAAAATTTTGGCAAAAATGGAGGTGGCAGCTCGAGCAAGAGGGGAAGAAAACAGAGAGGAGGGGAAAAGCAGAGGGTTCAGCTCGGGTTGAAAGAAGCACTATATATAGTGATATCTGTAGTCCCGGTTGGTTACATCAACCGGTACTAAAGGTGAACTTCTAGTCCCGGTTCGTGGCATGAACCGGTACTATAGGTCATGGTGGGGCCGCAGCCTGACACAAGCCTGCCACCACCTCTTTAGTACCGGTTCGTGGCACGAACCGGTACTAAAGGTTAGCCATGAACCGGTACTAATAAGAGCCGCCCACCTAGCCGTTGGAACCGACACTAATGGTCACATTAGTGCCAGTTCTATTACAAACCGGGACTAAAGAGTTAAACATAAGGCCCTTTTTCTACTAGTGCTAGGGGCATGCGTAGTAGTACTTTGCTTCGATGGCTAATAAACTTTTGCAATGAGTATACGAGTTCTTTATGACTAATGTGAGTCCATGGATTATACGCACTCTTACCTTTCCGCAATTTGCTATCCTCTACGGTACCATGCATTGCCCTTTCTCGCATAGAGACGTGGTGCAAACTTCGCAGGTGCATCCAAACCCCGTGATATGATATGCTCTATCACACATAAGCCTTATTATATCTTCCTCAAAACAGCCACCACACCTACCTATTATGTCTTTTCCATGGCCATTCCAAGATATATTGTCATGCAACTTCCACCACTTCCCTTTTGATGACTTGACCATTCATTGTCATATTGCTTTGCATGATCATATAGCTAACATAGTAGTTGCGGCTCAGCCACCATGCATCATTTTTTATACATGTTACGCTTGATCATTGCCAGAGGCATTCATATAGAGTCATATTTTGTTATAGGTATCGAGTTGTAATTTTTATTTCTTTTGAGTTATAAGTAAACAGAAGTGTGATGATCATCATTTTTAGAGCAGTGCCCCAGTGAGGAAAGGATGATGGAGACTATGATTCCCCCACAAGTCGGGATGAGGCTCCGGACAATGAGAGAAAAAAAAAGAAAGAAAAAGAAAAAAAAGAAGAAAAAAAGAAAAAGGAAAATAATAATAATAAACAAAGAGAGAAGGGGCATTGGTAGTATCCTTTACCAGACTTGTGCTTCAAAGTAGCACCATGTTTTTCATATGGAGAGTCTCCTATGTTGTCACTTTCATATACTAGTGGGAATTTTTCATTATAGGATTAGATGCATACCCACTTAGTTTTCATATGGAGCTTTCATACACTTATAGCTCTTAGTGCATTCTTTGCATGACAATCCCTACTCCTCACGTTGATATCGATTGATGGACATCTCCATAGCCCGTTGGTTAGCCACGTCGATGTGAGACTTCCTTACCTTTTTGTCTTCTTTATATTAACCCCTATCATCATACTCTATTCCACCCGTAGTGCTATATCCATGGCTTGCGCTCATGTATTGCGTGTGGGTTGAAAAAGCTGAAGCGCGTTAAAATGTATGAACCAATTGCTCGGCTTGTCATCGGGGTTGTGCATGATTTATACTTTGTGTTAGGAAGACATAGCATGACAAGACTATATGATTCTGTAGGGATAGCTTTCTTTGGCGTTGATATTCTGAAAGACATGATTGTTTATTGGGATGCCTGAGTATTGATGTCTTTATGTCAAATTATAGACTATTGCTTTGAATCACTTATGTATTAATGTTCATGCCATGACTAGACATATGATCAAGTTTATGTTAGGTAGCATTCCACATCAAAAATTATCTTTTTATCATTTACCTACTCGAGGACGAACAGGAATTAAGCTTGGGGACACTGATACGTCTCCGTCGTATCTATAATTTTTTGTTCTTTGATGCCAATATTAATCAACTTTTACATACTTTTGGCAACAATTTATATGATTTATTTGGACTAACTTACTTATCTAGTGCCCAGTGCCAGTTCTTGTTTGTTGCATGTTTTTGTATCACAGAAAATTCATATCAGATGAAGTCCAAACGTGATGTAATTCCACGAAGAACTATTTTGGAATATTTATGAATTTTAGGAGTTGGAATCACCACAAACGGAGGCCCACACGGACCACGGTACACCAGGATGTGCCCTAGGCCCCTGGTGCGTGGTGGTGTGTGCTGGTCACCTCGTACGTCGGTTGGAGCTGTACTTCGGGCGCAAGGAAGCTTATATCAGAAAAAAAAATGTGTAAAAAGATCAGCGCAATCGGAGTTATGGATCTCCACGAATACACAAAACGGTTTTCGTCCAGATCTAGGGAGCATGAAACAGAAGAGAACAGAGAGGGAGATCCAATCTCGGAGGGGCTTTCGCCCCTCCGCCGCCATGGAGGCCATGGACCAGAGGGGGAACCGTGCTCCCATATAGGGGGGAGGACAAGGAAGAAGAAGAAGGAGGGGGCTATCTCCCCCTCTCCCCCGGTGGCGCCGGAGTGCCACCGGGGCTAGGATCATGACGGTGATCTACATCAACAATCTTGCTACCATCAACACCAACTCTCCCCCCTCTATGAAGCGGTGTAACACCCCTTCCCCCCGCTGTAATCTCTACTTAAACATGGTGCTCAACTCCATATATTATTCCCCAATGATCTATGGTTATCCTATGATGTTTGAGTATATCTGTTTTGTCCTATGGGTTAATCGTGATCTTGGTTGGTATGATTGTATAGTTTATTTATGGTGCAGTGATACGTCTCCAACGTATCTATAATTTTTGATTGTTCCATGCTATTATATTACCTGTTTTGGATGTTTATGGGCTTTATTTTATAATTATTATCATTTTTGGGACTAACCTACTAACCGGAGGCCCAACCCATATTGCTGTTTTGTTGCCTATTTCAGTATTTCGAAGAAAAGGAATATCAAACGGAGTCCAAACGGAATGAAACCTTTGGGAGTGTGATTTTTGGAACGAACGTAATCCAGAGGACTTGGAGTGGAAGTCAAGAAACAGCCGGAGCCTCCACGAGATAGGAGGGCGCCCCCCATATAGGGCACGCCCCCTATCTCGTGGGCCCCTCGGGCGTCCACCGACATACTTCTTCCTCCCATATAAGCCTACATACCCTCGAAAACATCCAGGGAGCAACCACAATACAATTTCCACCGCCGTAACCTTCTGTATCCGCGAGATCCCATCTTGGAGCCATCGCCGGTGTTCTGCCGGAGGGGGATTCCACCGCGGAGGGCTTCTACATCAACACCATAGCCCTTTTGATGAGTTGTGAGTAGTTTACCATAGACCTTAGGGTCCATAATTATTAGCTAGATGGCTCCTTCTCTCTTTTTGGATTTCAGTACAATGTTCTTCCCCTCTCTTGTGGAGAACTATTCGATGTAATCTCTTTTTGCGATGTGTTTGTCAAGATCCGATGAATTGTGGGTTTATGATCAGATTTATCTATGGATAATAATTGAATCTTCTCTGAATTCTTTTATATGATTGAGTTATCTTTGCAAGTCTCTTCGAATTATCGGTTTCGTTTGGCCTACTAGATTGATCTTTCTTGCCATGGGAGAAGTGCTTAGCTTTGGGTTCAATCTTGTCGTGTTCTTACCCAGTGACAGAAAGGGTTGCAAGACACGTATTGTATTGTTGCCATCGAGGATAGAAAGATGAGGTTTATATCATATTGCTTGAGTTTATCCCTCTACATCATGTCATCTTGCTTAATGCATTACTCTGTTCTTATGAACTTAATATTTTAGATGCATGCTGGATAGCGGTCGATGTGTGGAGTAATAGTAGTAGATGCAGGCAGGAGTTGGTCTACTTGTTGCGGATGTGATGCCTATATACATGATCATGCCTAGATAACGTCATAATTATTCGCTTTTCTATCAATTGCTTGACAGTAATTTGTTCACCCACCGTAATACTTATGCTCTTGAGAGAAGTCACTAGTGAAACCTATGCCCCCCGGGTCTATCTCTTATCATATTTGCTTCCAATCTACTTTTATTTGCATCTTTATTTTCTGCATCTATATTATAAAATACCAAAAATATATTTATCTTATCATATTATCTCTATCAGATCTCACTTTCGCAAGTGGCCGTGAAGGGATTGACAACCCCTTTGTCGCGTTGGTTGCGAGTTCTTTGTTTGTTTGTGTAGGTTCGTGGGACTTGTTGAGAAGCCTCCAACTGGATTGATACCTTGGTTCTCAAAAACTGAGGGAAATACTTACGCTACTGTGCTGAATCACCCTCTCCTCTTCGAGGAAAACCAACGCAAGCTCAAGACGTAGCAAGAAGAATTTCTGGCGCCGTTGCCGGGGAGGTCTTTGCTCAAGTCAAGACATACCAAGTACCCATCACAAACTCATCTCCCTCAAATTTACATTATTTTCCATTTGCCTCTCGTTTTTTTCCCCCACTTCATCTTTGCTGTTTTATTCGCCCTCTCTTTCCCAATCTCCTCCTCTCTTTTCTGTTTGCCATTTTCTTTTTGCTTGGGTGTTGGATTACTTGTTGCCATGGCGTTAGATAATACCAAATTGTGTGATTTCTCGAATACCAATAATAATGATTTCCTTAGTACTCTGATTGCTCCTCTTAATGATGTTGAGTCTTGTGAAATCAATACTACTTTGCTGAATCTTGTTATGAAAGATCAATTCACCGGCCTTCCTAGTGAAGATGCCGCTACTCATCTAAACAACTTTGTTGATTTGTGTGATATGCAAAAGAAGAAAGATACGGATAACAATATTGTCAAATTGAAGTTATTTCCGTTTTCACTCAGAGATCATGCTAAAGTTTGGTTTTCGTCTTTGCCTAAAAATAGTATTGATTCTTGGAACAAGTGCAAAGATGCTTTTATCTCTATGTATTTTCCTCCCGCTAAGATCATCACTCTTAGGAACGATATTATGAATTTTAAACAACTTGATCATGAGCATGTTGCCCAACCTGGGGAAAGAATGAAATTGATGATTCGCAATTGCCCTACTCATGGTTTGAATTTATGGATGATCATACAAAAAATTTATGCTGGTTTGAACTTTGCTTCTAGAAATCTTTTAGATTCGGCCGCCGGAGGCACGTTTATGGAAATCACTTTACGAGATGCTACAAAACTTCTTGATAATATTATGGCTAATTATTCTCAATGGCATACCGAATGATCTACTAGTAAAAAAGTGCATGCTATAGAAGAAATTAATGTTTTGAGTGGAAAGATGGATGAACTTATGAAGTTGTTTGCTACTAAAAATACTCCTCTTGATCCCAATGATATGCCTTTGTCTACTTTGATTGAGAATAATAATGAATCTATGGATGTGAATTTTGTTGGTAGGAATAATTTTGGAAACAATACTTATAGAGGAAATTTTAATTCTAGACCGTTCCCTAGCAATTCCTCTAATAATTATGGAAATTCCTACAATAATTCTTATGGTAATTTTAATAATATGCCCTCTGATTTTGAGAATAGTGTGAAAGAATTTATGGTTTCTCAAAAGAATTTTAATGCTTTGCTTGAAGAAAAATTGCTCAAAGTTGATGATTTGGCTAGGAACGTTGATAGACTTTCGCTTTACGTTGATTCTCTTAAACTTAGATCCTCTCCTCCTAAGCATGATATCAATGAGTCTCTCAAAGCAATGAGAATTTCCATTGACGAGTGCAAGGAAAGAACCGCTAGATCACGTGCTAAGAAAGATAGCTTTATAAAAGCGTGTTCTTCTAGTTTCCATGAAAATAATGATGAAGATCTCAAAGTTATTGATGTGTCCCCTATTAGATCTTTGTTTTTTAATATGAATCTTGAAAATAATGGGACTGGAGATGAGTCAACTTTATTTAGAAGGCGTCCCAAGAATTCGGAATTTTTAGATCTTGATGCTAAATTTGGTAAAAGTGGGATTGGAGAGGTCATGACTTTAAACAACATTGAACCCACTACCTTGGATTTCAAGGAATTTGATTATGATAATTGTTCTTTAGAAAGTTGTATTTCCTTGTTGCAATCCGTTGTTAATTCTCCACATGCTTATAGTCAAAATAAAGCTTTTACCAAACATATCGTTGATGCCTTGATGCAATCTTTTGATGAAAAACTTAATTTGGAAGTTTCTATACCTAGAAAACTTAATGATGAGTGGGGACCTACTATTAAAATTAAAATTAAAGATCATGAGTGTTTTGCTTTGTGTGATTTGGGTGCTAGTGTTTCCACGATTCCGAAAACTTTATGTGATATTCTAGATTTCCATGATCTTGATGATTGCTCTTTAAATTTGCATCTTGTGGATTCCACCATTAAAAATCCAATAGGAAGGATTAATGATGTTCTTATTGTTGCAAATAGAAATTTGGTGCCTGTTGATTTTATCGTTTTTGATATAGATTGCAATCTTTCTTTGCCGTATTATTCTTGGTAGACCTTTCCTTAGAACAATTAGTGCGATTATTGATATGAAGGAAGGGAATATTAGATTCCAATTTCCATTAAAGAAAGGCATGGAGCACTTTCCAAGAAAGAAAGACAAATTACCTTATGAATCTATCATGCGAGCTACTTATGAACCAGGTGCCAAAGATGGCATTACTTAGATCTATCTTCGCTTTTATGCCTAGCTAGGGGCGTTAAACATAGCGCTAGTTGGAAGGCAACCCAATTTTCTTTATGTTTTTTTGTTTTTGTTCCGGTTTAGTGTTAAATTTTGTTTCTAATTTATGTTTAGATGTGTTTTCATGTTTCATTTAGTGTTTTTGCCAAGTAGAACCTATAGGATAACCTATGATGTGAGTTGATTTGATTCTGCTGAAAAACAGAAACTTTGCGCTCACGAGAAAAAATTCAATAAATCACAGGTATGAGATTTTGCATTGATTCTTTTTTCTTCTATTCAATAAATAAATTTTTAGGACTTACTATTTTGGTAGGATTTTTTAGGTTCCAGAAGTTTGCATTAGCTACAGATTTCTACAGACTGTTCTGTTTTTGACAGATTCTGTTTTTCGTGTGTTGTTTACTTATTTTGATGCATCTATGGCTAGTATGTAAGGGTATGAACCATAGAGAACTTGGAATACAGTAGGTTTA
Source organism: Triticum aestivum (assembly GCF_018294505.1). Classification (NCBI taxonomy): domain Eukaryota; kingdom Viridiplantae; phylum Streptophyta; class Magnoliopsida; order Poales; family Poaceae; genus Triticum; species Triticum aestivum. The sequence continues at coordinate 597,728,671 of NC_057801.1, forward strand.
ACGCCAATTTAAATAAATAATGAGTTCATTACAGTACCTTATGTGGTGGTTTTGTTTTCTTTCACTAATGAAGCTTATAAGATTTCCTGTTGAGTTTTGTGTTGTGAAGTTTTCAAGTTTTGGGTAAAGCTTTTATGGACTATGGAATAAAGGGTGGCAAGAGCCTAAGCTTGGGGATGCCCAAGGCACCCCAAGATATTCAAGGATATCCAAAAGCCTAAGCTTGGGGATGCCCCCGGAAGGCATCCCCTCTTTCGTCTTTGTTCATTGGTAACTTTACTTGGAGCTATATTTTTATTTACCACATGATATGTGTTTTGCTTGGAGCATTGTGTATTATATTGGTCTTTGCTTGTTAGTTTACTACAATCTTCCTTGCTGTAACACACCTTTTGGGAGAAGCTTATTTGCTTGAAATTTATTAGAATACTCTATGTGCTTCACTTATATCTTTTGAGCTTGATAGTTTTTGCTCTAGTGCTTCACTTATATCTTTTAGAGCATGGCGGTGGTGACTTGATTTTATAGAAATTGCTAGTCTCTCATGCTTCACTTATATTATTTTTAGAGTCTCTTAGAACAGCATGGTATTTCCTTTGGTTATGAATTGGTCCTAGAATGATGAGCATCCAAGTTGGGTATAATAAAAACTATCATAGGAAGTGAATTGGATGCTATGATCAACTTGATACTTGATGATTGTTTTGAGATAGGGAGGTAGTGATATTAAAGTCATGCTAGTTGGGTGATTATGAATTTAAAGAATGCTTGTGTTGAAGTTAGCAAGTCCCGTAGCATGCACGTATGGTTAAAGTTGTGTAACAAATTTGAAGCATGAAGTGTACCTGGCTTGTGCATCCTTATGAGTGGCAGTCGTTGACGAGCGATGGTCTCTTCCTACCAATCTATCCCCATAGGAGCATGCATGTACTTCTTGGTTTTTGATGACTTCTAATTTTTTGCAATAAGTATATGAGTTCTTTTGACTAATGTTGAGTCCATGGATCATACACACTTTTACCTTTCCATCATTGCTAGCCTCTTCGGTACCATGCATTGCCCTTTCTCACCTTGAGAGTTGGTGCAAACTTCGCCAGTGCATCCAAACCCCGTGATATGATACGCTCTATCACACATAAACCTCCTTATATCTTCCTCAAAACAGCCACCATACCTACCTATTTATGGCATTTCCATAGCCATTCCGAGATATATTGCCATGCAACTTTCCACCGTTTCGTTCATCATCATCATGACATACATTAGCTTTGTCATATTGCCATTGCATGATCATGTAGTTGACATCGTATTTGTGGCAAAGCCACCATGCATAATGTTTATACATGTCACTCTTGATTCATTGCACCATCCAGGTACACCGCTGGAGGCATTCATATAGAGTCATATCTTATTCTAGTTTCGAGTTGTAATTCATATGTTGTAACCAATAGAAGTGTCATAATCATCATTATTAGATCATTACCCAAAAAAGGCCCAAAAAAAGAAAGGCCCAAAAAAAGGGCAATGCTACTATCTCTTTTTCCACACTTGTGCTTCAAAGTAGCACCTTGTTCTTTATTGAGTCTCATATATTGTGCTTCAAAGTAGCACCATGTTCTTCATGTAGAGAGTCTCATAGGTTGTCACTTTCATATACTAGTGGGAATTTTTCGTTATAGAACTTGGCTTGTATATTCCTACGATGGGCTTCCTCAAATGCCCTAGGTCTTCGTGAGCAAGAAAGTTGGATGCACACCCACTAGTTTTCTTTTGTTGAGCATTCATTTATAGCTCTAGTGCATCCGTTGCATGGCAATCCCTACTCCTCATGTTGACATCAATGGATGGGCATTCCCGTAGCCCATTGATTATCCTCGTCAATGTGAAACTTTCTCCTTTTTTGTCTTCTCCACACAATCCCCAATCATTATTCTATTCCACCCATAGTGTTATATCCATGGCTCACACTCATGTATTGCGTGAAGGTTGAAAAAGTTTGAGATTATTTAAGTACGAAACAATTGCTTTGCTTGTCATTGGGGGTATAGAAGTTGGGAACATCTTTGTGTGGCGAAAATGAAGCATAGCCTAACTATATGATTTTTTAGGGATGAATTTTCTTTAGCCATGTTATTTTGAGAAGACATGATTGCTTTTATTAGTATGCTTGAAGTATTGCTATTTCTTTAGTCAATATGAACTTTTATCTTGAATCATTTGGATCTGTACATTCATGCCACAATAAAGAAAATTACATTGAGAATTATGCTAGATAGCATTACACATCAAAAATTCTGTTTTTATCATTTACCTACTCGAGGACGAGCAGGAATTAAGCTTGGGGATGCTTGATACGTCTCCAATGTATCTATAATTTTTGATTGTTCCATGCTATTATATTACCTGTTTTGGATGTTTATGGGCTTTATTTTATACATTATTATCATTTTTGGGACTAACCTACTAACCGGAGGCCCAACCCGTATTGCTGTTTTTTTGCCTATTTCAGTATTTCGAAGAAAAGGAATATCGAACGGAGTCCAAACGGAATGAAACCTTCGGGAGCGTGATTTCTGGAACGAACGTGATCCAGAGGACTTGGAGTGCAAGTCAAGAAACAGCCAGAGCCTCCACGAGATAGGAGGGCGCCCCCCCTATATGGTGCGCCCCCTGTCTCGTGGGACCCTCGGGCATCCACCGACGTACTTCTTCCTCCCATATAAGCCTACGTACCCCGGAAACATCCAGGGAGCAACCACAATACAATTTCCACCGCCGTAATCTTCTGTATTCGCGAGATCCCATCTTGGAGCCGTCGCCGGTGTTCTGCCGGAGGGGGATTCCACCACGGAGGGCTTCTACATCAACACCATAGCCCTTCCGATGAGTTGTGAGTAGTTTACCACAGACCTTCGGTTCCATAGTTATTAACTAGATGGCTTCTTCTCTCTTTTTGGATCTCAATACAATGTTCTTCCCCTCTCTTGTGGAGTACTATTCGATGTAATCTCTTTTTGCGGTGTGTTTGTCAAGATCCGATGAATTGTGGGTTTATGATCAGATTTATCTATGGATAATAATTGAATCTTCTCTGAATTCTTTTATATGATTGAGTTATCTTTGCAAGTCTCTTCCAGTTATCGGTTTGGTTTGGCCTACTAGATTGATCTTTCTTGCCATGGGAGAAGTGCTTAGCTTTGGGTTCAATCTTGCGGTGTTCTTACCCCGTGACAGAAAGGGTTGCAGGACACGTATTGTATTGTTTCCATCGAGGATAAAAAGATGGGGTTTATATCATATTGCTTGAGTTTATCCCTCTACATCATGTCATCTTGCTTAATGCGTTACTCTGTTCTTATGAACTTAATACTCTAGATGCATGCTGGATAGCTGTCGATGTGTGGAGTAATAGTAGTAGATGCAGGCAGGAGTCGGTCTACTTGTTGCGGATGTGATGCCTATATACATGATCATGCCTAGATAACGTCATAATTATTCGCTTTTCTATCAATTGCTTGACAGTAATTTGTTCACCCACCGTAATACTTATGCTCTTGAGAGAAGCCACTAGCGAAACCTATGCCCCCCGGATCTATCTCTTATCATATTTGCTTCCAATCTACTTTTATTTGCATCTTTATTTTCTACATCTATATTATAAAATACCAAAAATATATTTATCTTATCATATTATCTCTATCAGATCACACTTTCGCAAGTGGCCGTGAAGGGATTGACAACCCCTTTGTCGCGTTGGTTGTGAGTTCTTTGTTTGTTTGTGTAGGTTCGTGGGACTTGTTGAGAAGCCTCCAACTGGATTGATACCTTGGTTCTCAAAAACTGAGGGAAATGCTGCATCACCCTCTCCTCTTCAAGGAAAACTAACACAAGCTCAAGACGTAGCATGCTGTCCTACGGTGCCCTCGGTTCTCGTGCAGTGAGGGGCCCCTGCTATAGGGTGTTGCAATATGTTCATTGTTTGCTTATTGTCAGCGTTGCGGGGGTGACAACAACCTAAACGTAGATTAGTGGGTCATGGCGTATGGGAGTAAAGAGGACTTGATACTTAATGCTATGGTTGGGTTTCACGACCTTAATGATCTTTAGTAGTTGCGGATGCTTGCTAGAGTTCCAATCATAAGTGTATATGATCCAAGTAGAGAAAGTATGTTAGCTCATGCCTCTCCCTCATATAAAATTGCAAGAATGATTACCGATACTTGTTATCAATTACCTACGGACAAATGACTTTCTTGTTGACAAAAGCTATCCACTTTTATTACCTTGCATTTTATTCATAGTTTTATTCTCGCAAAGTACTCGTAGTTTTATTCTTGCAAAATAGTTTCATACTTTTTTTAGGTAAAGCAAACATCAAGTGTGCGTAGGTTTGTATCGGTGGCTGATAGAACTTGAGGAATATTTGTTCTGCCTTTAGATCCTCGTTGTGTTCGACACTCTTATTTATTGAAGAAGGCTGCAACTGATCCCCTATACTTGTGGGTTATTAGTTCCACCGACTGACATGCACTTCTTGCATAAGGTGGCTAGCGGGTGTCTGTCTCTCCCACTTTAGTTGGATCAGATTCGATGAAGGGGGTCCTTATGAAGGGTAAATAGAAATTGGCATATCACCGTTGTGGCTTTTGCGCAGGTAAGAAATGTTCTTGCTAGAAACCCATAGCAGCCACGTAAAACATGCAACAACAATTAGAGGACGTCTAACTTGTATTTGCAGGGTATGCTATGTGATGTGATATGGCCAAAAGGATGTGATGAATTATATATGAGATGTACGAGATTGATCATGTTCTTGTAATAGGAATCATGACTTGCATGTCGATGAGTATGATAACCGGTAGGAGCCATAGGAGTTGTCTTACTTTATTGTATGACCTGCAAGTCGATATAAGCGCCATGTAATTACTTTACTTTATTGCTAACCATTAGCCATAGTAGTAGAAGTAATAGTTGGCAAGACAACTTCATGAAGACATGATGATGGAGATCATGATGATGGATATTATGGTGTCATGCCGGTGATGATGGTGATCATGCCGCGTCTCGAAGATGGAGATCAAAAGTGCAAGATGATATTGGCCATATCATGTCACTTTATGATTTGCATGTGATGTTTGTCATGTTTACATCTTATTTGCTTAGAACGACGGTAGCATAAATAAGATGATCCCTCACTAAAATTTCAAGAAATGTGTTCCCCAAAATTGTGCACCATTGCGAAGGTTTGTTGTTTTGAAGCACCACGTGATGATCCGGTGTGATAGATTCTAACGTTCGCATACAACGGGTGTTAGCCAGATTTACACATGCAAAACACTTAGGTCAACTTGACAAGCCTAGCATGTACAGACATGGTCTCGGAACACGAGAGACCGAAAGGTCAAACATGAGTTGTATGGTAGATGCGATCAACATGGAGATGTCCACCGTTGATGACTAGTCTGTCTCACGTGATGTTCGGATACGGCCTAGTCGATTCGGATCATGTATCACTTAGATGACTAAAGGGATGTATATCTGAGCGGGTGTTCATTAAATAATTTGATTAGATGAAATTAATTATCATGAACTTAGTCTAAAATTGTCTTTACAATCTATCATGTAGATCCAATGGCCGACGCTAATGTTGCCCTCAACTTCAACGCGTTCCAGAGAAAACCAAGCTGAAAGACCATGGAAGCAACTATACGGACTGGGTCCATAACTTGAGGATCATCCTCATAGGTGCCAAGAAAGCATATGTCCTTGAAGCACCGCTAGGTGATGCACCCATTTTCCCAGCAATTCAAGACGTTATGAATGCCTGACAGTCACATAGTGATGATTACTCCCTGGTTCAGTGTGGCATGCTTTACAGCTTAGAATCGGGGCTCCAAAAGCGTTTTGAGCAACACAGAGCATATGAGATGTTCCAAGAGCTGAAAATGGTTTTACAAGCTCATGATCGGGTCAAGAGATATGAAGTCTCCGACAAGTTCTATAGTTGTAAGATGGAGGAAAATAGTTTTGTCAGCGAGCATATGCTCAAAATGTCTGGATTGCACAACCGCTTGTCTCAGCTGGGAGTTAATCTTACAGATGACTCGATCATTGACAGAATCCTCTAGTCACTTCCACCTAGCTACAAGAGCTTTGTGATGAACTACAATATGCAAGGGATGGAGAAGTCCATTCCTGAGTTATAATCTATGCTAAAATCAGCGGAGGTGGAGATCAAAAAGGAACATCAAGTGTTGATGGTGAATAAGACCACTAGTTTCAAGAAAGGCAAGGGTAATAAGAACTTCAAGAAGGACAACAAGGGAGTTGCCGCACTCGGTAAGTCAGTTTCTGAGAAGAAACCAAAGAATGGACCCAAGCCTGAGGCTAAGTGCTTTTATTGCAAGGGAAATGGTCACTGCAAGCGGAACTGCCCCAAGTACTTAGCGGATAGGAAGGCCGGTAACGTCAAAGGTATATATGATATACATGTTATTGATGTGTACCTTACCAGCACTCATAGTAGCTCCTGGGTATTTTATACCGGCGCAGTTGCTCACATTTGTAACTCAAAACAGGAGTTGCAGAATAAGCGGAGACTGGTGAAGGACGAGGTGACGATGCTTGCCAGGAATGGTTCCAAGGTCGATGTGATCGCCGTCATCATGCTACCTCTACATCTACCTTTGGGATTAGTTTTAAACCTCAATAATTGTAATTTAGTACCAGCTTTGAGCATGAGCATTGTATCTGGATCTCATTTGATGCGAGATGGCTACTCATTTAAATCCGAGAACAATGGTTGTTCTATTTATATGAGAGATATGTTTTATGGTCATGCCCCGCTGGTCAATGATTTATTTTTATCTCGAACGTGATGTTACACATATTCATATTGTGAATGCCAAAAGATGTAAGGTTGATAATGATAGTCCCACATACTTGTGGCACTGTCACCTTGGTCACATTGGTGTCAAACGCATGAAGAAACTCCATGCAGATGGAATTTTGGAGTCTCTTGATTATGAATCATTTGACACGTGCGAACCATGCCTCATGGGCAAAATGACCAAGACTCCGATCTCTGGAACAATGGAGCGAGCAACCAACTTGTTGGAAATAATACATATTGATGTATGCGGTCCAATGAGCATTGAGGATCGTGGTGGCTATCGTTATGTTCTCACCCTCACTGATGACTTAACTAGATATGGTATGTCTATTTAATGAAACACAAGTCTGAGACCTTTGAAAAGTTCAAGGAATTTTAGAGCGAGGTAGAGAATCAACGTGATAGGAAAATAAAGTTCTTACGGTCAGATCATGGAGGAGAATATTTGAGTCATGAGTTTGGCAAACACTTAAGGAAATGTGGAATTGTTTCACAACTCACTCCGCCTGGAACAACTTAGTGAAATGGTGTGTCCTAACATCGTAATCGCACTCTATTGGATATGGTGCGATCTATGATGTCTCTTACCGATCTACCACTATCATTTTGGGGTTATGCTTTAGAGACTGTCGCATTCACTTTAAATAGGGCACCGTCTAAATCCGTTGAGACGACACCATATGAATTATGGTTTGGGAAGAAACCTAAGTTGTCATTTCTGAAAGTTTGGGGATGCGATACTTATGTGAAGAAACTTCAACCTGAAAAGCTCGAACCCAAATAGGAAGAATGCATCTTCATAGGATACCCTAAGGAAACTATTGGGTATACCTTCTACCTCAGATCCGATGGCAAGATCTTTGTTGCCAAGAATGGATCCTTTATGGAGAAAGAGTTTCTCTCGAAAGAAGTAAGTGGGAGGAAAGTAGAACTTGATGAGGTACCCCCTCTTGAACTGGAAAGTAGCGTCGCTCACGAAGATGTTTCTGTGGTGCCTGCACCGACTAGAGAGGAAGTTAATGATGATGATCATGAAACTTCGGATCAAGTTGCTACTGAACTTCGTAGGTCCACAAGGACACGTTCCGCACCAGAGTGGTATGACAACCCTATCCTGGAAATCATGTTGTTAGACAACGGTGAACCTTCGAACTATGAAGAAGCGATGGCGGGCCCGGATTCCAACAAATGGCTTGAAGCCATGAAATCCGAGATAGGATCCATGTATGAGAACAAAGTATGAACTTTGGTGGACTTGCCCGATGATCGGTGAGCCATCGAAAATAAGTGGATCTTTAAGAAGACTGACGCGGATGGTAATGTGGCCGTCTATAAGGCTCGGCTTGTCGCTATGGGTTATCGACAAGTTCAAGCAGAGACTTCTCACCCGTAGCGAAGCTGAAGTCCGTCTTAATCATGTTAGCAATTGCCCTGCTCCATGATTATTAGATCTGGCAAATAGACGTCAAAACGGCATTCCTTGACGGTTTCATTAAGGAAAAATTGTATATGATGCAGTCGGAAGGTTTTGTCGACCCTAAGAATGCTGACAAGGTATGCAAGCTCCAGCGCTCCATTTATGGGCTGGTGCAAGCATCTCGTAGTTGGAACATTCGCTTTGATGAAATGATCAAAGCGTTTGGGTTTATACAGATTTATGGAGAAGCCTGTATTTACCAGAAAGTGAGTGGGAGCTCTGTAGCTTTTCTCATATTATATGTGGATGACATACTATTGATGAAAGCATAAAGGCCTACTTGAATAAGTGTTTTTCTATGAAGGACCTAGGAGAAGCTGCTTACATATTAGGCATCAAGATCTATAGAGATAGATCGAGACGCCTTATTGGTCTTCCACAAAGCACATACCTTGACAAGATATTGAAGAAGTTCAATATGAATCAGTCCGAGAAGAGGTTCTTGCCTGTATTGCAAGGTGTGAGATTGAGCACAGCTCAACGCCCGACCTCGGCATCAGAAAGAGAAAAGATGAGTGTCATCCCCTATGCCTTGGCTGTAGGCTCTATTATGTATGTCATGCTGTGTACCAGACCTGATGTGAACCTTGCCATAAGTTTGGTAGGGAGGTACCAAAGTGATCCCGGTATGGAACACTGGACAGCGGTCAAGAATATCCTAAAGTACCTGAAAAGGACTAAGGATATGTTTCTCCTTTATGGAGGTGCCAAAGAGCACGTTGTAAAGGGTTACGTCAATGCTAGATTTGACACAAATCTGGATGACTCCAGGTCACAAACTGGATACATGTATATTTTGAATGGTGGGGCAGTCAGCTGGTGCAGTTGCAAGCAAGCGTCGTGGCGGGATCTACATGTGAAGCGGAGTACATAGCTGCTTCGGAAGTAGCGCGGAAAGGAGTCTGGATGTATCACCGGCCTAGGAGTGATTCCCAATGCGTCAGGCACGATGACTCTTCTGTGACAATACTGGAGATATTGCCATTGCCAAGGAGCCCAGGTTTCACAAGAAGACCAAGCACATCAAGCGCCGCTTCGACTCCATCCGTGAATATATTCAAGATGCAGACATAGATATTTGTAAAGTACATACGGATCTGAATGTCGCAGATCCGTTGACTAAACCTCTTCCACGAGCAAAACATGATCAGCACCAGAACCCTATGGGTGTTCGATTCATCATAATGTAACTAGATTATTAACTCTAGTGCAAGTGGGACACTGTTGGAAATATGCCCTAGAGGCAATAATAAAATGGTTATTATTATATTTCCTTGTTCATGATAATTGTCTATTATTCATGGTATAATTGTATTAACTGGAAACCGTAATACATGTGTGAATACATAGACCACAACATGTCCCTAGTGAGCCTCTAGTTGACTAGCTCATTGATCAATAGATGGTTATGGTTTCCTGATCATGGACATTGGATGTCATTGATAATGAGATCACATCATTAGGAGAATGATGTGATGGACAAGACCCAATCCTAAGCGTAGCACAAGATCGTGTAGTTCGTTTGCTAGAGCTTTCCTAATGTCAAGTATCTAAGACCATGAGATTGTGCAACTCCCGGATGCCGTAGGAATCCTTTGGGTTTATGAAACGTCACAACGTAACTGGGTGACCATAAAGGTGCACTATAGATATCTCCGAAATTGTGTGTTGGGTTGGCACAAATTGAGACTGGGATTTGTCACTCAGTATGACGCAGAGGTATCTCTGGGCCCACTCGATAATGCATCATCATAATGAGCTCAATGTGACTAAGGAGTTAGCCATGGGATCATGCATTACGGAACGAGTAAATAAACTTGCCGATAACGAGATTGAACGAGGTATGAGGATATCGACGATCGAATCTCGGGCAAGTAACATACCGATGGACAAAGGGAATTGTATACGAGATTGATTGAATCCCCGACATCGTGGTTCATCCGATGAGATCATCGTGGAACATGTGGGAGCCAATATGGATATCCAGATCCCGCTATTGGTTATTGGCCGGAGAGATGTCTCGGTCATGTCTGCATGGTTCCCGAACCCATAGGGTCTACACACTTAAGGTTCAGTGATGCTAGAGTTGTAATTGGAAATTGTATGTGGTTACCAAAAGTTGTTCGGAGTCCCAGATGAGATCTCGGACATCACGAGGAGTTCCCGAATGGTCTGGAGGTGAATATTTATATATGTGAAGTCCAGTTTCGATCGCCGGAAGGTTTCGGGGTTATCGGTATTGTACCGGGACCACCGAAAGGTGTCCGAGGGTCCACCGGGTGGGGCCACCTACCCCCAGGGGGACAAGTGGGCTGACTATGGGTGGGAACCATCCCCCTAGTGGGCTGGTGCGCCCCTCTCAAGGGACCAAGGCTCCTAGGGTTGGAAACCCTAAGGGGTGGGGGCGCCTCCCACCTGCTTGGGGGGCAAGTCTCCCCCTTGGCTGCCGCCCCCCTCTAGATGCATCTAGGGGGGCGGGCCCCGAGGGAGTCCTGGATTAGGGGGTATCCGGACAGCCGGATTGGATACATCCTCCGGACTATTGAAGCGTGAAGATACAAGACTCAAGACTCCGGCCCGTGTCCGGATGGGACTCTCCTTTGCGTGGAAGGCAAGCTTGGCGATCCGGATATTGTGTTTGCTTCCTTGTGACCGACTCCATGTAAACCCTAGCCCTCTCTGGTTTCTATATAAACCGGAGAGGTTGGTCCGTAGAAGGCCGATCACAATTACAATCATACCATCATAGGCTAGCTCTTAGGGTTTAGCCTCTATGATCTCGTGGTAGATCTACTCTTGTACTACTCATATCTTCAATACGTATTAATCAAGCAGGAAGTAGGGTTTTACCTCCATTGAGAGGGCCCGAACCTGGGTAAACATTGTGTCCCTTGCTTCCTGTTACCATCAGCCTAGACGCACAGATCGGGACCGCCTACCCGAGATCCGCCGGTTTTGACACCGACATTGGTGCTTTCATTGAGAGTTCCTCTGTGTCGTCGCTGCAGGGTCTGATGGCGCCTTCAATCATCAAAAACACGGTCCAGGGGGAGACTTTTCTCCCCGGACAGATCTTCGTGTTTGGAGGCTTCGCACTGCGGGCCAATTTGCTTGGCCATCTGGAGCAGATCGATAGCTACGCCCCTGGCCACCAGGTCAGGTTCAGAAACTTGAACTACACAGCGGATATTCACGGAGACTTGATCTTCGATGGATTTGGGCCTGCGCCAGGAGCACCGAGTCACGATGAGCACGGCTTAGACCTGCTGTCGGACGAAGCTCGGGATATCACCCCCGCAGTAGCCTCGGATCTAAATCCGGAGTAAGTTGCGTTGCCTAAGGACGGAGGGGTGGACCCCGCCCTGCAGGCCGCACACTCATCGGCAAAGGAGCCGAACACAGGTCCCACCTTTGTGGAGGCCCGTAACCTGGCCCCCCCGGACTCGTATCTGGTTGTTGGTTCCGGTCCGCACACCCTCGAGCCAACCAAGCCAGGTTGGGCTCCGGTAATAGAGTTTACCGCTGCGGACATCTTCCAGCACTCGCCCCTTGGCGACATGCTAAACTCATTAAAGTCTCTCTCTTTGTCATGAGGCTCTGAGCCGAAGTATGTCCGTCTTGAGTGGGAAGTAGGCGACGAAGGAATTCGCTGCCCACCCACCACCCACTTCATTGCCATGGTCGATGATTTAACCGACGTTCTTGACTTCGACTCCGAAGACATCAACGGTATGGACGATGATGCAGGAGAAGTTCAGGAGCCACCGCTCGCAGGGCGGTGGACGGCCACCTCGTCACACGATATATACATGGTGGATACGCCCAAGGAGGAGGACGGCGGCAATCCGGAAGATAAAACACCCGGGCAAAAGCCAAAACAGTGGCGCAGACGCCGCTCAAAGTCCAGCAACAGTAAAAATAGCGACAAGAGCGCCAGTAGGATCGACATACCAGCAAACTCTGAAGGCAATAACGACCACATGGACCCAGCAATGGAGCAGGATGAGCCATGTCACGCCGAACCAAGTTCGGAGCAGACGCCCGATCACAATGATCTAGAGGGACGAGTCCATCAATCCTCCCCAGGACAAGAACACAGTCCGGACGATGAAGCATTCATCGTTCTGGAAGAACACGTGGAACGAGATAACCTCCACAGAAAACTTATGGCCACAGCAAGAATTCTAAAGAAGCAGAAGCAACGGCTCAAAGCCGCATAGGAAACGCTCAATCGCAGATGGAATAAAGTGCTAGACACCAAAGAAAGATATGGCGATGATCGCCATACAAAGAGCTATCCCAAACGCAAGCTACTGCCAGAATTCGACGATGAGGCCGTTCCACCAAAGAATAATACGACCAGGAGACCAGACGTACCGCTTCACAACCGCAACAGAATGGCTACTGACGCCGCGCACGATCTACGTGAGCATCTGGATAAGCAAGCCGGTGCGTCCAGGTCCATCTATGGATCTAAAGGACACACCCTGGCGAGGGACTATGGTCACCAGAACAATCATACAAACCAAATACCAATTAGGAATAAGCTCCGGACACAGCAACAGCCAACTGCATGCCACAGCGCATCCAGATACAGAGGGGCTGCTCACCCCCTGTGCTTCACCGAAGAAGTACTGGACCATGAATTCCCACAAGGTTTCAAACATGTGAACATAGAGGCATACGACGGAACGACAGACCCAGGGGTCTGGATCAAGGATTTTATCCTGCATATTCACATGGCTCGTGGGGATGACCTCGACGCCATCAAATACCTTCCCCTCAAGTTGAAGGGACCAGCTCGACACTGGTTGAAAAGCCTCCTCGAAAATTCAATTGGGAGTTGGGAGGAACTCCAGGACGCTTTCAGGGCCAATTTTCAAGGGACTTATATCCTGCCTCCGGATGCGGATGATCTAAGTCACATAATCCAACAGCTTGGAGAGTCCGCCCGCAAGCTTTGGAACAGATTCCTCACTAGGAAGAATCAAATTGTCGATTGTCCGGATGCCGAAGCCTTAGAGGCATTCAAACACAACATCCGCGATGAATGGCTCACCAGACACCTCGGCCAAGAAAAGCCAAGGACAATGGCAGCCTTAACAAGCCTTATGACCCGCTTTTGCGCGGGTGAAGATAGCTGGCTAGCCCGTAAAGGCACCAGCAACCCCAGCACATCCGAAATAAGGGATGGCAATGGGAAGCCATGGCGTAATAAACATAGATGCCAAAACAAGGAAGAGAGCCCGGACAACACAACAGTCAATGCCGGATTCAGGGGCTCTCGACCTGATGAACAAAAGAAGGCACTTAAAGGCACTAAAGAGGGACCGTCCAGTCTGAACAGAGTCCTGGACAGACTGTGCCAAATTCATGGCACCCCGGAGAAACCTGCGAACCACACGCATAGAGAATGCTGGGTCTTCAAGCAGGTCGGCAAATTAAAAGCCGAACACAAGGGGAGGGAAACTCCAAGTGAAGACGAGGATGAACCTCGCCAGCCGAACACTGGGGGACAGAAAAAAATTCCCGCCAGAGGTTAAAAGAGTAAACATGATCCACGTGACTCACACATCCACGAATGGGCACGAACGCGTGCTCAGAGACGCGCATGATATAGAGACCATCGTACCCATATCTAACTACTGGACGTCTTATCCGATCACACAGACGGCCGAACTAGTATTCGGCACGGAGGATCAGAGGCCTTGGTGCTTGACCCAATAATCGACGGATACCGTCTCACCCGTGTCCTCATGGACGGCGGCAGTAGTCTCAATCTAATATACGAGGACACTGTCCGCAGGATGAGGATAAACCCATCCAGAATTAGCCAAAGCAACACCACCTTTGAAGGGGTGATACCAGGCATTGAAGCCTACGACAGGGGCTTCGTCGTACTGGAGGTAACATTTGGCTCCCCAGGCAACTCCAGAAGCGAAGAACTACTCTTCATCATTGCACCCTTCCAAAGCGGCTATCATGCACTGCTTGGAAGAATGGCCTTCACCCGCTTCAACGCATTGCCGCACTATGGCTACCTTACACTCAAGATGCCCGGTCCACGTGGCATCATCACCGTTAGCAGAATCACGGAGCACTCTTCACGCGCAGAGGAACACGCGACGGCCCTGGCGGCTGGACTATAAGCGGCCTCCAATATCAGAAAACATGACTGGTCATTAAGACCACAGACACAGTTAGACGAGTCCCGTAGCCCGGATAAAATTAAACCAGGGAACCGTATATGTAATCCCGTTGCAGACACCAGGGGCTATAAATATTTAATACAGCCCCACACTTGGCTCAACCTTATTGGCAGACCAACATCTTACACTTTTACTATCCATCGCATACTTACGTTGTACTCTCCTACGAGTTTTCCTTTTTCCACAGACAACGTTCGCGCGATACCCTTCCAGGATACGGCACAATGGAGACAAAGGCGCAGACGTGCAGCAGGGCCCCGTTCAACAGGTTTCTTTTTAGATTAAGCCCCTGTGTAAACCTTTTCTATTGCCTCTTGTTGTTTAACCATCCCATGGGTTCCATACCCACAGAGGATACTATCGTTATTGGCATTTCACCACGACAGATTACCGCACGTACCTGGAAACACATGGTTCATAATGAATGGGCATTCTTGAGCCCATCTTCTGTTATAAAGCCCGAATACCTTCGGGAGTGTTCGACGTCACGAGTTTGGCCTTATATGCACCAGCTC
The DNA here is from genome assembly GCF_018294505.1 of Triticum aestivum. Lineage (NCBI taxonomy): Eukaryota > Viridiplantae > Streptophyta > Magnoliopsida > Poales > Poaceae > Triticum > Triticum aestivum. The sequence goes on from NC_057801.1 coordinate 597,743,764, forward strand.
CGAATCATGTCTTTGGTCAAATGTTGGGTTTTCCCGGCTCCTGGGTTTGCCGCCTTACGTTCTGTCATTATCGGCTAAGGTGGCCAAAGGAGAACTACTGCGATTGTGCCCTGGTTATTCCGGATGAGCACCTCAATAGAGAAAGCCGAAAACTGACTGTCATGATGCATCGAGAGACTGTTCAACCACTCGAAGACTCACCGAAATCTCTAGGATTCCTCGACATTAATGAAGGGCTATTTCCCGGCCATGTACATACGTGCCCGTATTTGGATGCACGCGAAGGTACCAGGGGCTACATAGTAGCCCCACCTTTAGACTCCCATGGCTAAGCGAAAGTGTTACAGCTATATAGTCCGGTTGCCTAGTTCGACGTGCGATCACCTCCTTAATGGACCAAGACGTTGGATCAAGTACGATTAAGCATATTTTTCGCGAACACCCCCGCATTGTATGCGTGGGGCTGAAGCCAACGACTGCTAACTTCCGGATTACTTATATACATATATAAAAACGGCCGCACAGGCGACACAATCATCTTTTCAGGCAAACGTATAAATATAGCCTCATAATCAAAATAAACATTGTTTTACAATGATTTGATTTATCACTCGAACATGACATTCTTCGAGCACTGCGCCTCTATCAGCCAGTGAAAATGCGTTATGTCAACTAGAGGGGGGGTGAATAGGCGATTTTTATGAATTCTTCACTGAGGAATTTGCCGGTGAGGAAATTCCTTAGCGAAGAACTATTAGCAGCGGAATAAGTACTCAGAAGTAAGCATAACAAAATACAAGCATGGTCATCATGATGAAAAGAAGACTAGCACAGAGTACAGAAAGCGTAATCACAGGATAACACAAGATGAAGACAAACAGACTGAAGAAATTGAACTGAGGAAATTGAGAAAGTCTTCAGTCAAAGTCTTCAAACACAGATATGAACAAACACTCAACACAGTAATGAGGAAATGAAAGGGTTGAGGAAATAGAACCAGTTAGGTTGGTGAAGACAATGATTTGGTAGACCAGTTCCAACTGCTGTCTCAGTTGTACGTCTGGTTGGAGCGGCTGAGTATTTAAACTCGAGGACACACAGTCCCGGACACCCAGTCGCTGAGCACGCAGCTCAGGACACCCAATCCTCACCGTATTCTCCTTGAACTAAGGTCACACAGACCTCGTCCAATCACTCGTGGTAAGTCTTCAGGCGACTTCCAAACCTTCACAGACTTGGTCACTCGGGGATCCACAATTCCTCTTGGATGCTCTAGACCTTGACGCCTAACCGTCCGGAAGAAGCACAGTCTTCAAAGGTAACAAGCGTCGGATCCACGCAGGATCAATTTCTTTAGTGATGCTCAATCACTTTGGGTTTGTAGGGGTTTGGTTTTGGGTTTTCCTCACTCGATTATTTTCGCTCAAAGTCCTCGGAGGATGGGTTGCTCTCAAATGACAAGTGTCAAGTTCTCTCGGAGCAGCCAACCAGCTAGTGGTTGTAGGGGGCGGCTATTTATAGCCTAGGGAGCAGCCCGACATGATAAGACATAAATGCCCTTCAATGATATGACCGTTAGGTGGATAAGATATTTTGGGACAGCTGGCGCGCAGCACAGCAACGGTCGGAAATTTGACTCTCAAATTCCTCAGGGCTATCATGTTCCTCACTATCTAGGTAATTCGCACTGGCGAATTCCTAACTCCTCAGTCAGAACAAATTCATCAGCGACCAGAAGAACTTCATCTCTGTCACTTTAGAAAGTGACTGAACTGTATGAGATTTCCAAAGGCTTCACTCGAAGGGATTGGTAGGTGTAGGATTTTGAGTTGAGCATCACATGGAAATTTTTCCTTAGTATTTCCTCGACCCCCTTTAACAGTACGGTGTTTCCTATGACTCAAGAAGGAGAAAATGAAACTACGAAAACAAAAGTCTTCACGCTTCATGTTCCACAAATGAATACCAAGTCTTCAAGGTCACACCAATTTCTTCACTTTCAAAGTCTTCAGAAAGTCTTCAGAATATCAAAGTCTTCAGTTGAAGAACTTCATTTTTAGGGGTCGACTTTCTCTGTAAATATCAAACTCCTCATAGACTTATAGACCTGTGTACACTCACAAACGCATTAGTCCCTTAACCTATAAGTCTTCAATACACCAAAATCACTAAGGGGCACTAGATGCACTTACAATCTCCCCCTTTTTGGTTTTAGATGACAACATAGGTTAAGTTTTCAACGGGGATAAACATATGAAGTGTATACACTGATATTGAGGAATTTGATTGCAAGATATAGAAGAACTCCCCCTGAAGATGTGCATAGTGAGGAATTTGCTTTTGAGGCAATGCACATTTGAAGAGTTGAATCATGGAGATCTCCCCCTATATCTTGTAATTCATACACGCATTTGATATATAATATGAAGAATTTGAAATGCATGATGAAATATGGTGCCTGATGAGATTCAGCATGCGTGCAATGTCATTAATGAGGAATAAGCATGCAAAGCATAATGCAACAAAAATATCAGCGCACCATCGGGTTTAAGATTACAACTCGATCCAAACAAAAGTTTCAGAAGAACGAGAGTTGTAACTTTAAAAAAATGCCCTTAATATAGACCCGCTTGAAGACTAACTCAGATTTCTCCCCCTTTGTCATCAAATGACCAAAATGATTGAAACCGAGGACTAACGCCCCTGAAGAATTTCAAGTCGATGGAGGAGTGCCAGCGTTGTTGGGGTTGTTTGTTGAAGCAGGGCCTGCCGCAGTGTCGTCCAAATCTTCATACTCATCAGTGTCACGCGATGAAGAATAAGAGCTGGCCACCAAGGAAGGAACTTTGACCTTCTTGAATTTCTTCGGTGGAGGTGCAGACCAGTCAAATTATTCCTTGAGACCCATATTGTTCAGATCTGCAGCGCTGTAGATATGAGAGAGAACAACCCAGGTACGGTTGAAAGTTTCATGGAGGTAGTATTGGTTTTTCTTCACTGCATTGTGTGTTGAGGTCATGTTGTGAAGAATGGAACCAAACTGATGCTTGACACATTTATGATTGCGATCAACCTTCTGATGAAGACTGAGGAGTAACTCACGGTCAGTCATCACCCTGGGTGCTGTGGCTTGAGGATTTTGCTTGGCTGAGGTATTTGCGGCAGAGTCATGTGTGGCAGAATCGTCATTGGTAGAGTAAGATGCAGCCTTGGGAAATTGACCATCCAATGGACGAATGCCTTCATCGATCACAGCAGCGGCCTTGCCTTTATCATCAGCAGATGAAACTGTCCTTTTGAGGACTTCAATGGGAGGCAAGTAGCTACCGTGGTTCAGAGTGTCAGCTTTGTAATTCAGTGAAGATCTGGTCCTGATGAATCTCATTATCCAAGGAGCATAGGGCTTCAGCTCGAATGGTGACATAGCAATATTGGCCAGAGTCCTCATGAAGAAATCATGGAAGTTGACAGGAACGCCATGAATGATGTTGAAAAGCATATTCTTCATGATGCCAACGACTTCTTCATCATTTGAGTTGTGGCCTTTGATAGGACTCATTGTCTTCGTCAAGATTCGATAGACAGTCCGAGGCACATAGAGTAATTCCTTGATGAGGAATTTGGTTCGTGGGGCCTGCCTTGGCTTCAAAGGCTTCATCAGCACTTGCATATAGTGATTTGAAAGTTCTGGTTCATTGTAGATACAACGAGCATCATCAAATGGAGGACTGAGTGGTAGTGCATGAAGCAATTCAGTTGCTGGTGCCTTGTAGTGAGTATTTTCAGACATCCAGTCTAATACCCATGTGTTCACATCTTCAGCGTCTCCGGTGATGTGCAGAGTTGCATAGAATTGAAGAATGAGTTCTTCATTCCAGTCACAGATATCAATGCAGAAATTCAGAAGTCCTGCGTCGTGAAGAACACTGAGGACTGGCTCAAACCCGGGCAGAGACTCCATGTCCACATGAGGAATATGTGCATGATCGAAGACTTTGTCTTTGTTGAAGAGCACTGAGGAATAGAAATTGGCTTGGCTGGCAGTCCAGAAACGCCTCTTCCTTATGCGAGTAGAATCATATGGATTATAGTCAGTGAAGAATACGTGCTCGGCAAACAAATCTTCAGCCTTGAACTTCTGTTTGCTTGAGAACGGATTCTTTTGCTTTGGCAGAGGGGTGTCTTTGAGTTGCATCACCACCTCAGGAATCGCGAGCTCAGGTTCTTCAGGCTGAGGAATTTCTTGTTCCTCAACAGGTGCAGTCTGAGGATCAGCAGCAGCAGGTTCATCGGCACTAGTGGCTGGTATTTCTTCATGCACATAGAGAGTGGGTTGAGTTTCTTCAGAGCCCATTTGAACTGTTGGTGCAGGGGACTGAGGAATCTGTTGTATCGGGGTGAAGAGAGGAGTATTGGGATGCTGACTTTCCCAAAAGTCATCATTCATCACAGGTGTGGTGCACCCTATATCCACATCTTCATCTTCAATTTCCATAACACCAGCCTCTTCAGCTGTGAACTGAGGCATATGTGAGGAAATGACTGGCGTTGAAGGGATTGCGTCCACTTCAATTTCTTCATCAATCTGCTCTGACGAAGCAGCAGAATGATGTTCTTCATCAGATCTGATTGGGATCTCATAGTCTTCTCCAAAAGGAACTAGGTCCTTTGATGGCATGGAGGAAATCGGAACATCATCAATTGGATTTTCGAGTGAGCTTGTCATTGGCTTCATTTTCTTCGCAGCTGAAGAATTTGACACAGCTGATGCCTTCCTTTTCTTCACTGCAGCTCGCTCTGCAGCCTTGGTCTTCTTCACATCAAAGGCAGATGGAAGAATTGGAGTTGGTGTTGGCGCAGGAGGAGCTGAGGAATCTGGTTAAATTTCTTCAGGCGCAACTGATGCAGTTGCCCTGACTTGTTCAGTTTCATCAGGCGCACCACTAGTGGATGCCCTGGCAATTTCTTCAGCAGCTGGAATGGGATCATCAGCCCTGGAACTGGTATTTTCTTCAGTAGCCTGAACTTCATCAGCGGTGCTGGTATGTTCTTCAGTCGGCTGAGCTGAGGCTTCAGCCTGAGGAATTTCATGTTACGTTGGGGCAGAAACATTGGCGAATTTCTTCGTCAGGTTGACGAATCTGACTTTGGCTCCTTGCCAATCAGCATGGTAGGCATTAAAGTCCTTGCTGAGGACATGAATTTCAGACTGAGCCTGGAGAAGTTTCTCAGGTGTCATTCTGACAATGTTTTTCTTCAGGAGCTCCTCCTTTCTGTATTGAGCTTTCTTAATATCTCTTGCCTTTTCAAACTTCCATTGCTCTTCAGTGATGAAATGGGTCAACATATGACTTTGTCCAGGGGTCAGATGAAAATCAGGCATTGGGGTGTTTGGATCCTTGTGCCAGAGATCAATATAATCGAGGATTTTCCTCGGATCCAACAGTAGTGGCACAGATGTGCCTTTGGCTCTAGAGGCCTTCACCTGTCTGTCTCTGATGATTTCTGCAAGTTCATCATCAGAAGCTTCATCATCAGAAGGCACATGGAATGCGACCCGTTTCTTCTTTGGACATGGCCGAGGACCTCGTCCAGCTGTTGCTTTGGTCTTCAGCAGAGTCGGGCCAGATGATGAAATTGGTGCAGCTGAGGAACTTGCTGAAACACCAGAGGCAATCGAGAAACCAGCAGTCCTTTGACATGTAGCCAGATGCACAGGAGCTGAGGACTTTGAAGGAGCTGTTGAGGACTTTGGTGGAGCTGTAGCAGTGTGAGGAATTTGCCTTGAGGGCGCTGCTGAGGAACTTGGTCGTGAGGGCGCTGATGGTGAAGCACTTGGCTTACGAGCAGGCTTCTTTGGCATGGATTTCCTCGGTTTGACCGAGGCCTCAGTAGCAGTAGCAGTGGCAGAATCCTCATTGAATTTCTTCACTGCCTCCTTGGCTTGTCTTGCCAATTTAGCTTGGCGCTTAGCCCATTCTTCAGGAAAGTCCTCACCACGTTTGATGCTTGTGGGGTCAGCTACTTGGCCAGGTGCCAATGGAGCTCTTGGGCATGGAGGATTGAGGGCGAATTTCTTCATGTACTTTGGAGTCACATATCTGTATTCCCTCCATTCTCTTGCCCATCTCCGTTCAATCTTCTGAATGCGCACCTTGCGCTGATTTTTGTTTTCTTTGCCAAATTTTGCTTCATCAGGTGTGCAATAGTCAGCATATATTTCCTCAGGGATTTCAAACGCAGTCATAACCTCAGGTTTCTTTCCTCCTTTCCGCGGCTTCTTATCGTCTGCCATGTTCTTCAGTTGAGGAATCTGAACAATTGAGTTCTCTGAAGAAGTATTCAGTTTTTCTTCGAGGAATGCTGCAAATGAGTTAAGTTGATGAGAACCTAGTGATTTAGCAGCAGACATGAGTACCTATGAACAGAGTACAGGTGCGAGGAATTCGGAGAGGTCACATGCGTTCTGAGAAGGTTTTTCAAAAAGAACAAGTTTTGAGGAATTTGACTAGATGAACCTTGAGGAATTTCACTAAGCATTCTTGTCTTAGGTTCCAGAGTTGTACAGACCGAAGATCCACACAATTAGGGAATCTTGAAGAAAATGATTGCTTAGAGAAATAGTTCAAGATCATATGATGTGTGTGGTGTTCATATGTGTGAAGATTTGAAGAATAAACACCTTTGAAGATTTTCAGGAAAGCTTGAGAATCAAAGCGAGTAATCAAAGTAACTTTTAATTACCGAAGTGAAGAACACGATGAACTAAGAAGAACAGGTGGGAAGTTCGTCAGGTTAGATCTTCCTTGCCCTAACTCGGCGGAGGAAGACAGTTACGGCGGCGGCGGAGTGAAGACTTCTGCGGTCGGCGTGAGTACGACGGTGACGAGGTCGAGGCAGCGAAGCTCTTCCTCACCGGTGACGATGGAGTAGCGGCGGCGCTAGGGTTTGAGGAGCTCGAGCGGGAGAGAGAGGTCGAGCGGAGTAAATGAAGTGAGGAAGGGGAGAGGGGTATTTATAGACACGGTGAAAAACTGTTCGCCCGAAGATTCTGGGATGAACGTGCCCCTGCCCTTTCTCCTTCACGCGACATGTGTCACCCACGTACTGTGTAGTGGAGATCGTGTACGATCGTGGGTGAATAGAATAACGCATCGTGGGATGCGGAACAGTTTGAGCAGCAAAACCGAAAGTTTGGATAAGATTTGTTTTAAAGTTTCGTTTGCAATTTCTTCAGCTAACAAGGACACAGTGAAGATTTTGAACGAGTTTCAAATAGAATGCACATGAAGAATTTGTGAATAGATTGGGTTGAGTATAGCATAGAGGGGGAAGGGTCCGATCACATTCACTTAGCAGAAAAATCAACTTGAAGAAATAACTATAAGTGAATGCTGTAGAGGACATAAACTCATATATATATATATAGCCAATGAAGAAAAACGAAGGAAACAGTGAAGATTTTTAAAAGTTGAAGAATTTGAAAAATTGAAGAATTTCAAAACTGAGGAAAAACTCAAATTGAGGATTTTCAACTTTTTGTAGTGGCGTGACCCACCGTATAAGAATGATGATTTCAGACACCGCGTACAATTGTCGTAAGGTTCTGAGAATCAAATTCTTCATTAATTTCTTCACACTTAGAGTGTCATTCTTCATTGATTGAAGAACAACGTTTCTTCATGTGTTGCACATCTAAGTCATCAATTTTGCATAAGTGTTAGGATGTGTGACCTTTTCAAAGAACATTCGAAGATTCTAAGATATTCAGCTCACACCGCAACTTGCTAAATCTCTTCTCATCCAAGGGCTTAGTGAAGATATCAGCTAGCTGTTCTTTAGTCTTCACGTGCTCGATGGAGATGTCGCCCTTCAACACATGATCACGAAGAAAATGATGACGAATCTGAATGTGCTTTGTCTTCGAGTGCTGAACTGGGTTGTGAGCAATCTTGATGGCACTCTCATTGTCACAGAGGAGAGGCACATTCTTCACGTTGACGCCATAGTCCTTGAGTGTTTGCTTCATCTAAAGCAGTTGAGCACAGCAAGAGCCAGCAGCAATGTATTCAGCTTCCGCAGTAGATAGTGATACATAGTTCTGTTTCTTCAAGGACCAACAGACCAAAGATCGTCCGAGGAAATGACAAGTGCCAGAAGTTGACTTGCGGTCCACACGATCACTAGCATAGTCAGAGTCAGAATATCCAATGAGATCAAAAGCAGAGCCCTTGGGATACCATAATCCTATTGTTGGTGTGTGAGCTAGATATCGAAGAATATGCTTCACAGCATTATGGTGTGATTCCTTCGGTGCAGCTTGAAATCGGGCACACATGCAAACACTAAGCATTATATCTGGCCTAGATGCACATAAGTACAATAAAGAACCAATCATGGAGCGGTATACCTTGTGATCGAAGTCAATACCATTTTCATCAGTGCATAGATGGCCTTTTGTGGGCATAGGAATTTTGACGCCTTTGCAATCTTGCATGCCGAATTTCCTCAGTACATCTTTGAGGTATTTCTCCTGAGATATGAATATGCCATTGCGCTGTTGACGAATTTGAAGACCTAAGAAGAATTTCAACTCTCCAATCATAGACATTTGATATTCTTCACTCATCATATAGGCAAATTCATCACTATAACATTGGTCAATACAGCCAAAGATAATATCATCAACATATATTTGGCACACAAACAGTTCACCATCATAAGATTTAGTAAAGAGAGTAGGGTCGAGTGAACCGGGTGTGAAGCCATTCTTCACGAAGAATTCCTTCAATGTATCATACCACGCCCGAGGGGCTTGCTTGAGGCCATAGAGGGCCTTATTAAGTCTGACGACTTTGTCAGGATTCTTTGGATCTTCAAAACCTGGGGGTTGAGCAACATATACTTCTTCCTCAAGCTTACCATTGAGGAATGCACTTTTCACATCCATTATAAGATGATATCATGATGATTAGCATAAGCAAGTAATATGCGAATAGCCTCAAGTCTAGCAACAGGTGCAAAAGTTTCATCGAAATCGATTCCTTCAACCTGTGTGTAGCCTTGAGCTACCAATCGTGCCTTATTCCTTACCACAAGGCCATTTTCATCTTGCTTGTTGCGGTAGATCCACTTTGTGCCAATGATATTATGCTTGTGAGGATCTGGACGTTTGACCAGTTCCCAGACATTGTTGAGCTCGAACTGATGTAATTCTTCTTGCATAGCCTGAATCCACTCCGGCTCCAGAAATGCTTCATCTACCTTAGTGGGCTCTGTGATAGAGACAAAAGCATAATGCCCACAAAAGTTAGATAAATGTGAAGCTTTTGAGCGTGTGAGAGGACCTGGCGCTTCAATGTCATCGATGATCTTGTCAACTTGTACTTCTTTTGCAACGCGAGGATGAGCCGGTTGTCGTCGAGGTATTTGACCATTTTCCTCAGCACCATTGTCATCAGCATTATCTTCAGGTGCGTTAGCTCGACGTTCTTCGCGTACTGGAATGAATTCTTCAGTAGGAATGACATCCTCAGTTGCCTTGAACTCGATAGAATCCTCAGGTGCTAGTTCATCTAACAGAGAAGGTAGGTGCTCTCTTTGCGAGCCATTAGTTTCATCGAACCGCACATCTACAGTTTCAACAATCTTGTGAAGAGCGAAGTTTAAGACTCTGTAGGTGTGCGAGTCCTTTCCATAACCAAGCATAAAACCTTCGTGTGCTTTTGGTACAAATTTAGAATTGTGGTGAGGATCTCTAATCCAACATTTAGCACCGAAGACTTTGAAATAACGCACATTGGGTTTCTTGTCAGTGAGGAGTTCATAGGCCGTCTTCTTGAAGAATTTGTGAAGATATACTCTGTTGATGATCTGGCACGTAGTATCAATTGCACCAATCCAAAAACGATGAGGCATTTTGTATTCATCAAGCATAGTGCAAGCCATCTCAACAAGAGTTCTGTTCTTGCGCTCCACGACGCCATTTTGCTGAGGAGTATAAGGAGTAGATAACTCATGAGTAATACCAAGTTCATCAAGATAGTCATCAAGACCGGAATTCTTGAACTCAGTTCCATTGTCACTTCTGATGTGCTTGATCTTCACACCAAAGTTGGTTGAAGCCCTCGAGGAAAATCGTTTGAAGACTTCCTGCACTTCATGTTTGTAAGTAACAATGTGTACCCATGTATATCGAGAGTAATCATCAACAATGACAAAACCATATAGAGATGCAGCATTAGAGAATGCTGAGTAATGATTAGGTCCGAAGAGGTCCATGTGAAGCAATTCGAATGGACGAGTAGTGGTCATGATAGTCTTCGCTGGATGCTTGGCCTTGGTCATTTTTCCAGCTTCACAGGCTCCGCATAAGTGGTCCTTGAGGAATTTGACATTCTCAATGCCAATGACATGCTTCTTCTTCACAAGCGTGTGCAAATTCCTCATGCCTGCGTGACCAAGTCGTCGATGCCATAGCCAGCCTTCTAAAGCTTTTGCAAGTAGACACACGGCTGGTTGTGGTCCTGTAGAGAAATCAACAATATACAAATCTCCTCTCCTAAAGCCTTCGAAGACTTTGGAATTGTTAGCTTCCATAATCACAACACAGCGATACTTGCCAAAGACAACAACCATATCAAGATCACAAAGCATTGAGACTGACATGAGGTTGTATCCTAAGGACTCAACAAGCATGACTTTGTCCATGTGTTTATCCTTAGAGATCGCAACCTTACCAAGACCCAATACCTGACTTTTGCCTTTGTCAGCAAAGATGATATGCTTCAGATGTGACGGTGATAAGGGAGCATCCATTAGAAGATTCTTGTCACCAGTCATGTGATTTGTACACCCACTATCGAGGACCCATTCAGTGGTTTTGGGTTGATCATCCTTTGCACCTTTTGCCATAAAGCAATAGGTGGGAGCGTAGTCATCATTATCTTCATCAGGCTTGTTGGTGGGGTCAGTTTCTTCAGTGTTGAAGATGGACTTGCTGACAAAAGCAGTAGCGAAGGCCAGACTCGCCACACCAGATTCGGATTCTTCAGACGCCTCCTCTTCCTCATTTTCCTCAGATTCAGCTTCAGAGTCCATTTCCTTGCCAATGAATGCCCGAGGCTTCTTGGAGCTGCTCTTCTTGTGAGATGAAGACTTCGAGGATTTTGATGACGAAGATTTTGACGATTTCTTCTTCTTCTTCGCATCATCAGAACTGTAATCCTTGTATTTCTTCTTCTTCTTCAATTCCTTTTCCCACTGAGGACAATCTTGAATATAATGACCAGGTTTCTTGCATTTGTGGCACAGCCTTCTCTTATAGTCACTTGATGAGGAATCACTGCTTCTTGAGGATTTTCCAAAGCGACCACGTCTTGAGAACTTCTGGAATTTCTTCACGAGCAGTGCTAGCTCCTGGCTCAGTTCTTCAGGATCACCAAGGCTACTACCAGAGTCCTCACATTCAGACTTAGACACAACCTTGGCCTTTAGGGCACGTGGTTTGCCATAGCTCGAACCATAGAGATCTCTCTTTTTAGCAAGCTGGAACTCGTGAGTATTTAGCCTTTCGAGGATATCGGCAGGACCAAGAGACTTGTAGTCAGCCCGTTCTTGTATCATCAGACCAAGAGTATCAAATGAGGAATCAAGTGATCTCAACAGTTTCTTCACCACCTCATGATCAGTGATGTCAGTGGCACCGAGAGCTTGAAGCTCATTTGAGATGTCAGTGAGGCGATCAAAGGTTTGTTGGACATTTTCATTGTTGAGTCTTTTGAAGCGGTTGAAGAGATTCCGAAGAACATCAACTCGAAAGTCACGCTGAGTTGAGACTCCTTCATTCACTTTGGACAGCCTATCCCAGATAAGCTTAGCAGTTTCCAAAGCACTCACTCTTCCATAATGTCCTTTACTCAGATGACCACATATGATATTCTTCGCTTGCGAATCGAGTTGCTTGAATCTCTTCACATCGGTAGCGTTCAGTGAGGGTGAAACAGAGGGAACACCATTTTCCACAACAAACCAGAGATCGTTGTCAATTGCCTCAAGATGCATTCGCATCTTGTTTTTCCAGTAGGGGTAGTCCGTCCCATCAAAGGTAGGACACCTAGCCGAGACCTTGATCATACCTGCGGTCGACATAACTAAAACTCTAGGCGGTTAAACCAAAATCACACAGAACAAGGGAGTACCTCGCTCTGATACCAATTGAAAGTGCGTTAAGTCGACTAGAGGGGGGGTGAATAGGCGATTTTTATGAATTCTTCACTGAGGAATTTCCCAGTGAGGAAATTCCTTAGCGAAGAACTATTAGCAGCGGAATAAGTACTCAGAAGTAAGCATAACAGAATACAAGCATGGTCATCATGATGAAATGAAGACTAGCACAGAGTACAGAAAGCGTAATCACAGGATAACACAAGATGAAGACAAACAGACTGAAGAAATTGAACTGAGGAAATTGAGAAAGTCTTCAGTCAAAGTCTTCAAACACAGATATGAACAAACACTCAACACAGTAATGAGGAAATGAAAGAGTTGAGGAAATAGAACCAGTAGGTTGGTGAAGACAATGATTTGGTAGACCAGTTCCAACTGCTGTCTCAGTTGTACGTCTGGTTGGAGCGGCTGAGTATTCAAACTCGAGGACACACAGTCCCGGACACCCAGTCACTGAGCATGCAGCTCAGGACACCCAGTCCTCACCGTATTCTCCTTGAACTAAGGTCACGCAGACCTCGTCCAATCACTCGTGGTAAGTCTTCAGGCGACTTCCAAACCTTCACAGACTTGGTCACTCGGCGATCCACAATTCCTCTTGGATGCTCTAGACCTTGACGCCTAACCGTCTGGAAGAAGCACAGTCTTCAAAGGTAACAAGCGTCGGATCCACACAGGATCAATTTCTTCAGTGATGCTCAATCACTTTGGGTTTGTAGGTGTTTGGGTTTGGGGTTTTTCCTCACTTGATGATTTTCGCTCAAAGTCCTCGGAGGATGGGTTGCTCTCAAATGACAAGTGTCAAGTTCTCTCGGAGCAGCCAACCAGCTAGTGGTTGTAGGGGGCGGCTATTTATAGCCTAGGGAGCAGCCCGACATGATAAGACATAAATGCCCTTCAATGATATGACCGTTAGGTGGATAAGATATTTTGGGATAGCTGGTGCGCAGCACAGCAACGGTCGGAAATTTGACTCTCAAATTCCTCAGGGCTATCATGTTCCTCACTGTGTAGGTAATTCGCACTGTTGAATTCCTAACTCCTCAATCAGAACAAATTCATCAGCGACCAGAAGAATTTCGTCTCTGTCACTGAAGAAAGTGACTGAACTGTATGAGATTTCCAAAGGCTTCACTCGAAGGGATTGATAGGTGTAGGATTTTGAGTTGAGCATCACATGGAAATTTTTCCTTAGTATTTCCTCGACCCCCTTTAACAGTACGGTGTTTCCTATGACTCAAGAAGGAGAAAATGAAACTACAAAAACAAAAGTCTTCATGCTTCATGTTCCACAAATGAATACCAAATCTTCAAGGTCACACCAATTTCTTCACTTTCAAAGTCTTCAAAAAGTCTTCAGAATATCAAAGTCTTCAGTTGAAGAACTTCATTTTTAGGGGTCGACTTTCTCTGTAAATATCAAACTCCTCATAGACTTATAGACCTGTGTACACTCACAAACGCATTAGTCCCTTAACCTATAAGTCTTCAATACACCCAAATCACTAAGGGGCACTAGATGCACTTACAATTTTCTTCATCAGATCCGCTTGGGATCTCATAGTCTTCTCCAAAAGGAACAAGGTCCTTTGATGGCATGGAGGAAATCGGAACAGCATCAATTGGATTTTCGAGTGAGCTGGTCATTGGCTTCATTTTCTTCGCAGCCGAAGAGTTTGAGGCAGCTGATGCCTTCCTTTTCTTCACTGCAGCTTGCTCTGCAGCCTTGGTCTTCTTCACATCAGAAGCAGATGGAAGAATTGGAATTGGTGTGGGCGCGGGAGGAGCTGAGGAATCTGGTTCATTTTCTTCCGGCGCAACTGATGCAGCTGCTCCGATCTCTTCAGTTTCTTCAGGCGCACCACTAGTGGATGCCCTGGCAATTTCTTCAGCGGCTGGAATTTCTTCACCAGCCCTAGAACGAGCATGTTCTTCAGTAGGCTGAAAGTCATCAGCGGTGCTGGCATGTTCTTCAGTAGGCTGTGCAGAGTCTGCAGCCTGAAGATTTTCTTGTTGCGATGGGGCTGCGACATTTGTGAATTTCTTCGTCAGATTGACGAATCTTACTTTAGCTCCTTGCCAATCAGCATAGTAGGCATCAAAGTCTTTGTTGAGGGCTTGAATTTCAGACTGAGCCTGGAGAAGTTCCTTAGGTGTCATTCTGACAACGGTTTTCTTCAGGAGCTTCTCCTTTCTGTATTGAGCTTTCCTGATCTCTCTTGCCTTTTCAAACTTCCATTTCTCTTCAGTGACGAAATGGGTCAGCATGTGACTTTGACCAGGGGTCAGATGAAAATCAGGCATAGGGGTGTTAGGATCCTTGTGCCAGAGATCAATGTAATCGAGGATTTTTCTTGGATCCAAAAGCAGTGGCACAGATGTGCCTTTGGCTCTAGCGGCCTTCACCTGTCTGTCTCTGATGATTTCTGCAAGTTCATCATCAGAAGCTTCATCATCAGAAGGCACATGGAATGCGACCTGTTTCTTCTTTGGACTTGGCCGAGGATCTCGTCCAGCTGTTGCTTTGGTCTTCAACAGTGTGGGGCCTGATGAGGAAATTGGTGCAGCTGAGGAACTTGCTGAAATACCAGAGGCAATCGAGAAACCAGCAGTCCTTTGACATGTAGCCAGATGCACAGGAGCTGAGGACTTTGAAGGAGATGTTGAGGATTTTGGTGGAGCTGTAGCAGTGTGAGGAATTTGTCGTGAGGGCACTGTTGGTGAAGCACTTGGCTTACGAGCAGGCTTCTTTGGCATGGATTTCCTCGGTTTGACCGAGGCCTCAGTAGCAGTAGCAGTGGCAGAATCCTCATTGAATTTCTTCACTGCCTCCTTGGCTTGTCTTGCCAATTTAGCTTGGCGCTTAGCCCATTCTTCAGGAAAGTCCTCACAACGTTTGATGCTTGTGGGGTCAGCTACTTGGACAGGTGCCAATGGAGCTCTTGGGCATGGAGGATTGAGGGCGAATTTCCTCATGTTCTTTGGAGTCACATATCTGTATTCCCTCCATTCCCTTGCCCATCTCCGTTCAATCCTCTGAATGCACACGTTGCGCTGATTTTTGTTTTCTTTGCCAAATTTTGCTTCATCAGGTGTGCAATAGTCAGCATAAATTTCCTCAGGGATTTCAAACGCAGTCATAACCTCAGGTTTCTTTCCTCCTTTCTGCGGCTTCTTACCGTCTGCCATATTCTTCAGTTGAGGAATTTGGACAATCGAGTTCTCTGAAGAAGTATGCAGTTTTTCTTCGAGGAACACTGCAAATGAGTTAAGTTGATGAGAACCTAGTGATTCAGCAGCAGACATGAGTACCTGTAAACAGAGTATAGGTGCGAGGAATTCAGAGAGGTCATATGCGTACTAAGAACGTTTTTCGAAAAGAACAAGTTTTGAGGAATTTGACCAGATGAACCTTGAGGAATTTCACTAAGCATTCTTGTCTTAGGTTCCAGAGTTGTACAGATCGAAGATCCACACAATTAGGGAATCTTGAAGAAAATGCTTGCTTAGAGAAACAGTTCAAGATCATATGATGTGAGGTGTTCATATGTGTGAAGATTTGAAGAATAAACACCTTTGAAGATTTTCAGGAAAGTTTGAGAATCAAAGTGAGTAATAAAAGTAACTTTTAATTACCCGAAGTGAAGAACACGACGAACTGAGAAGAACAGATGTGAAGTTCGTCAGGTTAGATCTCCCACGCCCTAACTTGGCAGAGGAAGACAGCTACGGCGGCGGCAGAGTGAAGATTTCCACGGTCGGCGTGAGTACGACGGCGACGAGGTCGAGGCAGCGAAGCTCTTCCTCACCGGCGACGATGGAGTAGCGGCGGCGCTAGGGTCTGAGGAGCTTGAGTGAGAGAGTAGCGATCGAGCGGAGTAAATGAAGTGAGGAAGGGGAGAGGGGTATTTATAGACACGGTGAAAAACTGTTCGCCTGAAGACTTGGGATGAACGTGCCCCTGCCCTTTCTCCTTCTCGCGACATGTGTCACCCACGTACTGTGTAGTTGAGATCGTGTATGATCGTGGGTGAATAGAATAATGCATTGCGGGATGCGGAATGGTTTGAGCGGCAAAACCAAAAATTTGGATAAGATTTGTTTTAAAGTTTCGTTCGCAATTTCTTCAGCTGACAAGGACACAGTGAAGATTTTGAACAAGTTTCAAATAGAACGCATATGAAGAATTTGTGAATAGATTGGGTTGAGTATAGCATAGAGGGGGAAGGGTCCGATTACATTCACTTAGCAGAAAAAGCAACTTGAAGAAATAGCTATAAGTGAATGCTGTAGAGGACATAAACTCACATATATATATAGCCAATGAAGAAAAACGAAGGAAACAGTGAAGATTTTGAAAAGTTGAAGAATTTGAAAAACTGAAGAATTTCAAAACTGAGGAAAAACTCAAATTGAAGATTTTCAACTTTTTGTGGTGGCGTGACCCACCGTATAAGAATGATGATTTTAGACACCGCGTACAATTGTCGTAGGGTTCTGAGAATCAAATTCTTCATTAATTTCTTCACACTTAGAGTGTTATTCTTCATTGATTGAAGAAAAACATTTCTTCATGTGTTGCACATCTAAGTCATCAATTTTGCATAAGTGTTAGGATGTGTGTCCTTTTCAAAGAACATTCGAAGATTCTAAGATATTTAGCTCACACCGCAACTTGCTAAATCTCTTCTCATCCAAGGGCTTAGTGAAGATATCAGCTAGCTGTTCTTCAGTCTTCACGTGCTCGATGGAGATGTCGCCCTTCAACACATGATCATGAAGAAAATGATGACGAATCTGAATGTGCTTTGTCTTCGAGTGCTGAACTGGGTTGTGAGCAATCTTGATGGCACTCTCATTGTCGCAGAGGAGAGGCACATTCTTCACGTTGACGCCATAATCCTTGAGTGTTTGCTTCATCCAAAGCAGTTGAGCACAGCAAGAGCCAGCAGCAATGTATTCAGCTTCCGCAGTGGACAGTGATACGCAGCTCTATTTCTTCGAGGACCAACAGACCAAAGATCGTCCGAGGAAATGACAAGTGCCAGAAGTTGACTTGCGGTCCACACGATCACCAGCATAGTCAGAGTCAGAATATCCAATGAGATCAAAAGCAAAGCCCTTGGGGTACCATAATCCTAGTGTTGGTGTGTGAGCTAGATATCGAAGAATATGCTTCACAGCCTTATGGTGTGATTCCTTCGTGCAGCTTGAAATCGGGCACACATGCAAACACTAAGCATTATATCTGGCCTAGATGCACATAAGTACAATAAAGAACCAATCATGGAGCGGTATACCTTGTGATCGAAGTCAATACCATTTTCATCAGTGCATAGATGGCCATTTGTGGGCATAGGAATTTGGACGCCTTTGCAATCTTGCATGCCGAATTTCCTCAGTACATCTTTGAGGTATTTCTCCTGAGATATGAATATGCCATTGCGCTGTTGACAAATTTGAAGACCTAAGAAGAATTTCAACTCTCCCATCATAGACATTTGATATTCTTCACTCATCATATAGGCAAATTCATCACTATAACGTTGGTCAGTACAGCCAAAGATAATATCATCAACATATATTTGGCACACAAACAGTTCACCATCATAAGATTTAGTAAAGAGAGTAGGGTCGAGTGAACCGGGTGTGAAGCCATTCTTCATGAAGAATTCCTTCAATGTATCATACCACGCCCGAGGGGCTTGCTTGAGGCCATAGAGGGCCTTATTAAGTCTGAAGACTTTGTCAGGATTCTTTGGATCTTCAAAACCTGGGGGTTGAGCAACATATACTTCTTCCTCAAGCTTACCATTGAGGAATGCACTTTTCACATCCATTTGATATAAGATGATATCATGATGGTTAGCATAAGCAAGTAATATGTGAATAGCCTCAAGTCTAGCAACAGGTGCAAAAGTTTCATCGAAATCAATTCCTTCAACCTGTGTGTAGCCTTGAGCTACCAGTCGTGCCTTATTCCTCACCACAAGGCCATTTTCATCTTGCTTGTTGCGGTAGATCCACTTTGTGCCAATGATATTATGCTTGCAAGGATCTGGACGTTTGACCAGTTCCCAGACATTGTTGAGCTCGAATTGATGTAATTCTTCTTGCATAGCCTGAATCCACTCCGGCTCCAAAAATGCTTCATCTACCTTAGTGGGCTCTGTGATAGAGACAAAAGCATAGTGCCCACAAAAGTTAGATAAATATGAAGCTTTTGAGTGTGTGAGAGGACCTGGTGCTCTAATGTCATCGATGATCTTCTCCACTTGCACTTCTTTTGCAATGCGAGGATGAGCTGGTTGTCGCTGAGGAGTTTGATCAGCATTTTCTTCAGCACCATTTTCCTCAGCATTTTCTTCAGGTGTATCAGCTCGATGTTCTTCATGAACTGGAATGAATTCTTCAGCAAATTCTTCAGTAGGAATGACATCCTCAGTTGCCTTGAACTTGATAGAATCCTCAGGTGCTGGTTCGTCTAACACAGAAGGTAGGTGCTCTCTTTGCGAGCCATTAGTTTCATCGAACCGCACGTCTATAGTGTCAACAATCTTGTGAAGAACAATGTTGAAGACTTTGTAGGTGTGCGAGTCCTTTCCGTAACCAAGCATAAAACCTTCATGTGCTTTCGGTGCAAATTTAGAATTGTGGTGAGGATCTCTAATCCAACATTTAGCACCGAAGACTTTGAAATAACTCACATTGGGTTTCTTGTCAGTGAGGAGTTCATAGGCCATCTTCTTGCAGAATTTGTGAAGATATACTCTGTTGATGATGTTGGACGCAGTATCAATTGCATCAATCCAAAAACGATGAGGTGTTTTGTATTCATCAAGCATAGTGCGAGCCATCTCAACAAGAGTTCTGTTCTTGCGCTCCATGATGCCATTTTGCTGAGGAGTATAGGGAGCAGATAGCTCATGAGTAATACCAAGTTCATCAAGATAGTCATCAAGACCGGAATTCTTGAACTCAGTTCCATTGTCACTTCTGATGTGCTTGATCTTCACACCAAAGTTGGTTGAAGCCCTCGAGGAAAATCGTTTGAAGACTTCCTGCACTTCATGTTTGTAAGTAACAATGTGTACCCATGTATATCGAGAGTAATCATCAACAATGACAAAACCATATAGAGATGCAGCATTAGAGAATGTTGAGTAATGATTAGGTCCGAAGAGGTCCATGTGAAGCAATTCGAATGGACGAGTAGTGGTCATGATAGTCTTCGCTGGATGCTTGGCCTTGGTCATTTTTCCAGCTTCACAGGCTCCGCATAAGTGGTCCTTGAGCAATTTTACATTCTCAATGCCAATGAGATGCCTCTTATTCGCAAGCGTGTGCAAATCCCTCATGCCTGCGTGACCAAGTCGTCGATGCCATAGCCAGCCTTCTGAAGCTTTTGCAAGTAGACACACGGCTGGTTGTGGTCCTGTAGAGAAATCAACAATATACAAATCTCCTCTCCTAAAGCCTTCGAAGACTTTGGAATTGTCAGCTTCCATAATCACAACACAGCGATACTTGCCAAAGACAACAACCATATCAAGATCACAAAGCATTGAGACTGACATGAGGTTGTATCCTAAGGACTCAACAAGCATGACTTTGTCCATGTGCTTATCCTTAGAGATCGCAGCCTTACCAAGACCCAATACCTGACTTTTGCCTTTGTCAGCAAAGATGATGTGCTTCAGATGTGACGGTGATAAGGGAGCATCCATCAAAAGATTCTTGTCACCAGTCATGTGATTTGTACATCCACTATCGAGGACCCATTCAGTGGTTTTGGGTTGATCATCCTGCAGATGATTAGTGTAACTTACAATCTCATATGCTTCATCAATGAAGAATATGATATCAAGTTCATCAGATGAATTTCATCAAGCAGTAAACAGATATAGAAGTAGGAGGACGTGTGAAATGAAAGTTTATTACATCATGATTCGCCTGCGTCCTTTCAGGCAATTTTGTCAGGTCCCCAGCAAATTCTTCAGACGTTAAGGCACGTCTGGAGACCTAACCCTGCAGAAGAGATTAGTTCTTTTTCTTCACCACCCACATCTGAAGGGGTGGCAAAGAGTTCATCATTCTGCGAGCACCATATGAGAATGGTGGCATAGAAGCCAAACCATTTCGTTTCACATAAGAGGGGTTAGGGTAAGCATATGAATAAGCAGAGAAATTCTTCGAGGACTTATGAACATAATGGTTTGAAGAATAATGCACATATTCATAGCCCTTAGCTCTACCCTGCGAAACAGATTTGTTAGCACGATGATAATCATATGAGGACTTTGATCCATTTGAGGAATTTGATCCATATGAAGAATTTGATCTGGGGTTCCTGTTCTTCACTAGTGGTGTCATGAGGACATTCACCTGAGGACTTTCAAGGCACTTCTTGGGAACCCAGATTTTCTTCATAGGAGAACCGTTCCTGTAGTTAGTGCCAACATATCTAGCAAATACTTCACCATTTTGATTTTTGAACAGTTTATAGTTGGAGTCAAATGACTCATCAGAAGGATGAGGAGATTCACATGTAAAGCCAGATAAGTTAGATGGATCAACTGGAGGTCCCTTTGCAGCAACCCATGAGGTTGTGGGGTACTGCTCAGGCTTCCAATATGTTCCATCAGCATTAAGTTTCCTTTCAAAGGCGATACCCTCTTTCCTAGGGTTTCTGTTGAGGATCTGCTTTTTAAGCACATCACAAAGAGTCTGATGCCCTTTGAGGCTTTTGTACATGCCTGTCATGTACAATTCCTTCAGCCCTGCATCGTTAGTGATACTAGCAATGTCCTCAGATGAGGAATTAGTGATAGTAGAGGCAGGTGAAGAATTTGTAACAGTTGAAGCATTTGAACATTCAGGTGAAGAATTAGCAGATTCACGTTCAATGCACTTTAAGCATGGAGGAACAAATTCTTCCTGAGAAGCGCTGATTTGTTGAGCTAGTAATGAATCGCGCTCCTTCTGAAGATCTTCATAACTCACTCTTAGCTTCTCAAGATCTTGCTTTCTTTGAAGAAATTCATAAAAAGTTTCTCATGATCAGATAAGAGAGTGTTATGATGACTTTGAAGGTTATCAAACCTAGACTGAAGTCTCTGAAGATTTTCAGTCAGGGCTTTAGTGCGATCCATTTCTTCACCTAACATATCATCACTCTTATCTAGCATGTTTTGAACCTTTTCCAAGGCATGTTGTTGTTTGGTGGAAATGCAAACAAGTTTGGTATATGAAAGTGCGTTATGTCGACTAGAGGGGGGTTGAATAGGCGATTTTTATGAATTCTTCACTGAGGAATTTGCCGGTGAGGAAATTCCTTAGTGAAGAACTATTAGCAGCGGAATAAGTACTCAGAAGTAAGCATAACAGAATACAAGCATGGTCATCATGATGAAATGAAGACTAGCACAGAGTACAGAAAGCGTAATTAGAGGATAACACAAGATGAAGACAAACAGACTGAAGAAATTGAACTGAGGAAATTAGAAAGTCTTCAGTCAAAGTCTTCAAACACAGATATGAACAAACACTCAACACAGTAATGAGGAAATGAAAGGGTTGAGGAAATAGAACCAGTTAGGTTGGTGAAGACAATGATTTGGTAGACCAGTTCCAACTGCTGTCTCAGTTGTGCATCTGGTTGGAGCGGCTGAGTATTTAAACTCGAGGACACACAGTCCTGGACACCCAGTCGCTGAGCACGCAGCTCAGGACACCCAGTCCTCACCGTATTCTCCTTGAACTAAGATCACACAGATCTTGTCCAATAACTCGTGGTAAGTCTTCAGGCGACTTCCAAACCTTCACAGACTTGGTCACTCGGTGATCCACAATTCCTCTTGGATGCTCTAGACCTTGACGCCTAACCGTCTAGAAGAAGCACAGTCTTCAAAGGTAACAAGCGTCGGATCCACGCAGGATCAATTTCTTCAGTGATGCTCAATCACTTTGGGTTTGTAGGGGTTTGGTTTTGGGTTTTGGGTTTTCCTCACTCGATGATTTTTGCTCAAAGTCCTCGGAGGATGGGTTGCTCTCAAATGACAAGTGTCAAGTTCTCTCGGAGCAGCCAACCAGCTAGTGGTTGTAGGGGGTGGCTATTTATAGCCTAGGGAGCAGCCCGACATGATAAGACATAAATGCCCTTCAATGATATGACCGTTAGGTGGATAAGATATTTTGGGACAGCTGGCGCGCAGCACATCAACGGTCAGAAATTTGACTCTCAAATTCCTCAGGGCTATCATGTTCCTCACTGTGTAGGTAATTCGCACTGACGAATTCCTAACTCCTCAGTCAGAACAAATTCATCAGCGACCAGAAGAACTTTGTCTCTGTCACTGAAGAAAGTGACTGAACTGTTTGAGATTTCCAAAGGCTTCACTCGAAGGGATTGGTAGGTGTAGGATTTTGAGTTGAGCATCACATGGAAATTTTTCCTTAGTATTTCCTCGACCCCCTTTAACAGTACGGTGTTTCCTATGACTTAAGAAAGATAAAATGAAACTACGAAAACAAAAGTCTTCACGCTTCATGTTCCACAAATGAATACCAAGTCTTCAAGGTCACACCAATTTCTTCACTTTCAAAGTCTTCAGAAAGTCTTCAGAATATCAAAGTCTTCAGTTGAAGAACTTCATTTTTAGGGGTCGACTTTCTCTGTAAATATCAAACTTCTCATAGACTTATAGACCTGTGTACACTCACAAACGCATTAGTCCCTTAACCTATAAGTCTTCAATACACCAAAATCACTAAGGGGCACTAGATGCACTTACAATCTCCCCCTTTTTGGTTTTAGATGACAACATAGGTTAAGTTTTCAACGGGGATAAACATATGAAGTGTATACACTGATATTGAGGAATTTGATTACAAGATATAGGAGAACTCCCCCTGAAGATGTGCATAGTGAGGAATTTGCTTCTGAGGCAATGCACATTTGAAGAGTTGAATCATGGAGATCTCCCCCTATATCTTGTAATTCATACACGCATTTGATACATAATATGAAGAATTTGAAATGCATGATGAAATATGGTGCCTGATGACATTCAGCATGCATGCAATGTCATTAACGAGGAATAAGCAAGCAAAGCATAATGCAACAAAAGTATCAGCGCACCATCGGGTTTAAGATTACAACTCGATCCAAATAAAAGTTTCAGAAGAACGAGAGTTGTAACTTAAAAAATGCCCTTAATATAGACCCACTTGAAGACTAACTCAGATTTCTCCCCCTTTGTCATCAAATGACCAAAAGAATTGAAACTGAGGACTAACGCCCCTGAAGAATTTCAAGTCGGTGGAGGAGCGCCAGCGTTGTCGGGGTTGTTTGTTGTAGCAGGGCCTGCCGCAGTGTCGTCCAAATCTTCATACTCATTAGTGTCACGCGATGAAGAATAAGAGCTGGCCACCAGTGGAGGAATTTTGACCCTCTTGAATTTCTTTGGAGGAGGTGCAGACCAGTCAAATTCTTCCTTGAGACCCATAGTCTTCAGTTCTTCAGCGCTATAGACATGAGTGAGGACAGCCCAGGTGCGGTTGAAGGTTTCTTGAAGGTAGTATTGGCTCTTCTTCACTGCATTGTGTGTTGAGGTCATATTGTGAAGAAGTGCACCAAACTGACGCTTTACCCATTTGTGATTGCGATCAACCTTCTGATGAAGATTGAGGAGTAACTCACGGTCAGTCATCACCCTGGGTGCTGTGGCTTGAGGATTTTGCTTGGCTGAGGTATTTGCGGCAGAGTCATGTGTGGCAGAATCGTCATTGGTAGAGTAAGATGCAGCCTTGCGAAATTGACCATCCAATGGACGAATGCCTTCATCGATCACAGCAGCGGCCTTGCCTTTATCATCAGCTGATGAAACTGTCCGTTTGAGGACTTCAATGGGAGGCAAGTAGCTACCGTGGTTCAGAGTGTCAGCTTTGTAATTCAGTGAAGATCTTGCCCTGATGAATCTCATAATCCAAGGAGCATAGGGCTTCAGCTCGAATGATGACATAGCAATATTGGCCAGAGTCCTCATGAAGAAATCTTGGAAGTTGACGAGAACGCCATGAATGATGTTGAAAAGCATATTCTTCATGATGCCAATGACTTCTTCATCATTTGAGTCGTGGCCTTTGATAGGACTCATTGTCTTCATCAGAATTCGATAGACAGTCCGAGGCACATACAATAATTCCTTGACGAGGAATTTGGTTCGTGGGGCCTGCCTTGGCTTCAAAGGCTTCATCAGCACTTGCATATAGTGATTTGAAAGTTCTGGTTCGTTGTAGATACAACGAGCACCATCAAGTGGAGGACTGAGTGGTAGAGCACGAAGCAATTCAGTTGCTGGTGCCATGTAGTGAGTATTTTCAGACATCCAGTCTAATACCCATGAGTTCACGTCTTCAGCGTCTCTGGTGATGTGCAGAGTTGCATAGAATTGAAGAATGAGTTCTTCATTCCAGTCACAGATATCAATGCAGAAATTCAAAAGTCCTGTGTCGTGAAGAACACTGAGGACTGGCTCAAAGCCGGGCAGAGACTCCATGTCCACATGAGGAATATGTGCATGATCGAAGACTTTGTCTTTGTTGAAGAGCACTGAGGAATAGAAATTGGCTTGGCTGGCAGTCCAGAAACGCCTCTTCCTTATGCGAGCAGAATCACATGGATTATAATCAGTGAAGAATATGTGCTCGGCAAAGAAATCTTCAGCCTTGAACTTCTGTTTGCTTGAGAACGGATTCTTTGGCTTTGGCAGAGGGGTGTCAGTGAGTTGCATCACCACCTCAAGAATCGCGAGCTCAGGTTCTTCAGGCTGAGGAATTTCTTGTTCCTCAACAGGTGCAGTCTGAGGATCAGCAGCAGTAGGTTCATCAGCACTAGTGGCTGGAATTTCTTCATGGACAGATGAAGTGGGATGAGTTTCTTCAGAGCCCATTTGAACAGTTGGAGCAGGGGACTGAGGTATCTGTTGGATTGGGGTGAAGAGTGGAGAATTTGGATGCTGACTTTCCCAAAAGTCATCGTTCATCACTGGCGTTGTGCTTCCAATATCCACATCTTCTTCAAGTTCCTCAACACCAGCCTCTTCAGCTGTGAACTGAGGCATAGGCGAGGAAATGATTGGGGTTGACGGGATTGCTTCCACTTCAATTTCTTCATCAATCTGCTCTGACGAAGCAGCAGAATGATTTTCTTCATCAGATCCGCTTGGGATCTCATAGTCTTCTCCAAAAGGAACAAGGTCCTTTGATGGCATGGAGGAAATCGGAACAACATCAATTGGATTTTCGAGTGAGCTGGTCATTGGCTTCATTTTCTTCGCAGCCGAAGAGTTTGACGCAGCTGATGCCTTCCTTTTCTTTACTGCAGCTCGCTCTGCAGCCTTGGTCTTCTTCACATCAGAAGCAGATGGAAGAATTGGAGTTGGTGTTGGCGCAGGAGGAGCTGAGGAATCTGGATGAATTTCCTCAGGCGCAACTGATGCAGTTGCCCTGATCTCTTCAGTTTCTTCAGGCGCACCACTAGTGGATGCCCTGGCAATTTCTTGAGCGGCTGGAATGGGATCATCAGCCCTGGAACTAGCATGTTCTTCAGCAGGCTGAAAGTCATCAGTGGTGCTGGCATGTTCTTCAGCAGGCTGAGCAGAATCTGCAGCCTGAAGATTTTCTTGTTGCGATGGGGCTGCAACATTTGTGAATTTCTTCGTCAGGTTGACGAATCTTACTTTAGCTCCTTGCCAATCAGCATAGTAGGCATCAAAGTCTTTGCTGAGGGCTTGAATTTGAAATTGAGCCTAGAGAAGTTCCTCAGGTGTCATTCTAACAACGTTTTTCTTTAGGAGCTTCTCCTTTCTATATTGAGCTTTCCTGATCTCTCTTGCCTTTTCAAACTTCCATTTCTCTTCAGTGATGAAATGGGTCAACATATGACTTTGACCAGGGGTCAGATGAAAATCAGGCATGGGGGTGTTAGGATCCTTGTGCAAGAGATCAATGTAATCGAGGATTTTTCTCGGATCCACAAGCAGTGGCACAGATGTGCCTTTGGCTCTAGCGGCCTTCACCTGTTTGTCTCTGATGATTTCTGCAAGTTCATCATCAGAAGCTTCATCATCAGAAGGCACATGGAATGCGACCTGTTTCTTCTTTGGACTTGGCCGAGGACCTCGTCCAGCTGTTGCTTTGATCTTCAACAGTGTGGGGCCTGATGAGGAAATTGGTGCAGCTGAGGAACTTGCTGAAACACCAGAGGCAATCGAGAAACCAGCAGTCCTTTGACATGTAGCCAGATGCACAGGAGCTGAGGACTTTGAAGGAGCTGTAGCAGTGTGAGGAATTTGCCGTGAGGGCATTGCTGAGGAACTTGGCCATGAGGGTGCTGTTGGTGAAGCACTTGGCTTACGAGCAGGCTTCTTTGGCATGGATTTCCTCGATTTGACCGAGGCCTCAGTAGCAGTAGCAGTGGCAGAATCCTCATTGAATTTCTTTACTTCCTCCTTGGCTTGTCTTGCCAATTTAGCTTGGCCCTTAGCCCATTCTTCAGGAAAGTCCTCACCACGTTTGATGCTTGTGGGGTCAGCTACTTGGCCAGGTGCCAATGGAGCTCTTGGGCATGGAGGATTGAGGGCGAATTTCCTCATGTACTTTGGAGTCACATATCTGTATTCCCTCCATTCCCTTGCCCATCTCCATTCAATCCTCTGAATGCGCACCTTGCGCTGATTTTTGTTTTCTTTGCCAAATTTTGCTTCATCAGGTGTGCAATAGTCAGCATAAATTTCCTTAGGGATTTCAAATGCAGTCATAACCTCAGGTTTCTTTCCTCCTTTCTGCGGCTTCTTACCGTCTGCCATATTCTTCAGTTGAGGAATTTGAACAATCGAGTTCTCTGAAGAACTATGCAGTTTTTCTTCGAGGAACGCTGCAAATGAGTTAAGTTGATGAGAACCTAGTGATTCAGCAGCAGACATGAGTACCTGTGAACAAAGTACAGGTGCGAGGAATTCGGAGAGGTCATATGCGTTCTGAGAAGGTTTTTCGAAAAGAACAAGTTTGGAGGAATTTCACTAAGCGTTCTTGTCTTAGGTTCCAGAGTTGTACAGATCGAAGATCCACACAATTAGGGAATCTTGAAGAAAATGATTGCTTAGAGAAATAGTTCAAGATCATATGATGTGTGAGGTGTTCATATGTGTGAAGATTTGAAGAATAAACACCTTTGAAGATTTTTAGGAAAGTTTGAGAATCAAAGTGAGTAATAAAAGTAACTTTTAATTACCCGAAGTGAAGAACACGATGAACTAAGAAGAACAGATGTGAAGTTCGTCAGGTTAGATCTCCCACGCCCTAACTTGGCAGAGGAAGATAGCTACGGCAGCGGCGGAGTGAAGATTTCCGCGGTCGGCGTGAGTACGACGGCGACGAGGTCGAGGCAGCGAAGCTCTTCCTCACCGGCGACGATGGAGTAGCGGCGGCGCAAGGGTTTGAGGAGCTCGAGTGAGAGAGTAGCGATCGAGCGGAGTAAATGAAGTGAGGATGGAGAGAGGGGTATTTATAGAGGAAGTGA
The DNA here is from genome assembly GCF_018294505.1 of Triticum aestivum. Taxonomy (NCBI): domain Eukaryota; kingdom Viridiplantae; phylum Streptophyta; class Magnoliopsida; order Poales; family Poaceae; genus Triticum; species Triticum aestivum. The sequence continues at coordinate 597,771,575 of NC_057801.1, forward strand.
AAAACTGTTCGCCCGAAGATTTAGGACGAACGTGCCCCTGACCATTCTTCTTCTCACGACATGTGTCACCCACGTACTGTGTAGTGGAGATCGTGTACAATCATGGGTGAGTAAAATAATGCATCGTGGGATGCGGAACGGTTTGAGCGGCAAAACCGAAAATTTGGATAAGATTTTTTTAAAAGTTTCGTTCGCAATTTCTTCAGCTGACAAGGACACAGTGAAGATTTTGAACGAGTTTCAAATAGAACGCATATGAAGAATTTGTGAATAGATTGGGTTGAGTATAGCATAGAGGGGGAAGGGTCCGATCACATTCACTTAGCAGAAAAAACAACTTGAAGAAATAGCTATAAGTGAATGCTGTAGAGGACATAAACACACACACACACACACACACACACACACACACACATATATATATATATATATATATATATATATATACATAGCCAATGAAGAAAAACGAAGGAAACAGTGAAGATTTTGAAAAGTTGAAGAATTTGAAAAACTGAAGAATTTCAAAACTGAGGAAAAACTCAAATTGAAGATTTTCAACTTTTTGTGGTGGCATAACCCACCGTATAATAATGATGATTTCAGACACCGTGTACAATTGTCGTAGGGTTCTGAGAATCAAATTCTTCAATAATTTCTTCACACTTAGAGTGTTATTCTTCATTGATTGAAGAAAAACGTTTCTTCATGTGTTGCACATCTAAGTCATCAATTTTGCATAAGTGTTAGGATGTGTGTCCTTTTCAAAGAACATTCGGAGATTCTAAGATATTTAGCTCACACCGCAACTTGCTAAATCTCTTCTCATCCAAGGGCTTAGTGAAGATATCAGCTAGCTGTTCTTCAGTCTTCACGTGCTCGATGGAGATGTCTCCCTTCAACACATGATCACGAAGAAAATGATGACGAATTTGAATGTGCTTTGTCTTCGAGTGCTGAACTGGGTTGTGAGCAATCTTGATGGCACTCTCATTGTCGCAGAGGAGAGGCACATTCTTCACATTGACGCCATAGTCCTTGAGTGTTTGCTTCATCCAAAGCAGTTGAGCACAGCAAGAGCCAGCAGCAATGTATTTAGCTTCGGCAGTGGACAGTGATACGCAGTTCTGTTTCTTCGAGGACCAGCAGACCAAAGATCGTCCGAGGAAATGACAAGTGCCAGAAGTTGACTTGCAGTCCACACGATCACCAGCATAGTCAGAGTCAGAAGATCCAATGAGATCAAAAGTAGATCCCTTGGGGTACCATAATCCTAGTGTTGGTGTGTGAGCTAGATATCGAAGAATATGCTTCACAAAATTATGGTGTGATTCCTTCGGTGCAGCTTGAAATCAGGCACACATGCAAACACTAAGCATTATATCTGGCCTAGATGCACATAAGTACAATAAAGAACCAATCATGGAGCGGTATACCTTGTGATCGAAGTCAATACCATTTTCATCAGTGCATAGATGGCCATTTGTAGGCATAGGAATTTTGACGCCTTTGCAATCTTGCATGCCGAATTTCCTCAGTACATCTTTGAGGTATTTCTCCTGAGATATGAATATGCCATTGCGCTGTTGACGAATTTGAAGACCTAAGAAGAATTTCAACTCTCCCATCATAGAAATTTGATATTCTTCACTCATCATATAGGCAAATTCATCACTATAACGTTGGTCAGTACAGCCAAAGATAATATCATCAATATATATATTTGGCACACAAACAGTTCACCATCATAAGATTTAGTAAAGAGAGTAGGGTCGAGTGAACCGGGAGTGAAGCCATTCTTCACGAAGAATTCCTTCAATGTATCATACCACGCCCGAGGGGCTTGCTTGAGGCCATAGAGGGCCTTATTAAGTCTGAAGACTTTGTCAGGATTCTTTGGATCTTCAAAACCTGGGGGTTGAGCAACATATACTTCTTCCTCAAGCTTACCATTGAGGAATGCACTTTTCACATCCATTTGATATAAGATGATATCATGATGGTTAGCATAAGCAAGTAATATGCGGATAGCATCAAGTCTAGCAACAGGTGCAAAAGTTTCATCGAAATCAACTCCTTCAACCTGTGTGTAGCCTTGAGCTACCAGTCGTGCCTTATTCCTCATCATAAGGCCATTTTCATCTTGCTTGTTACAGTAGATCCACTTTGTGCCAATGATATTATGCTTGCGAGGATCTGGATGTTTGACCAGTTCCCAGACATTGTTGAGCTCGAGTTGATGTAATTCTTCTTGCATAGCCTGAATCCACTCCGGCTCCAAAAATGCTTCATCTACCTTAGTGGGCTCTGTGATAGAGACAAAAGCATAGTGCCCACAAAAGTTAGATAAATGTGAAGCTTTTGAGCGTGTGAGAGGACCTGGTGCTCTAATTTCATCGATGATCTTCTCCACTTGCACTTCTTTTGCAACGCGAGGATGAGCTGGTTGTCGCAAAGGAGTTTGATCAGCATTTTCTTCAGCACCATTTTCCTCAGGATTTTCTTCAGGTGTATCAGCTCGATGTTCTTCATGAACTGGAATGAATTCTTCAGCAAATTCATCAGTAGGAATGACATCCTCAGTTGCCTTGAACTTGATAGAATCCTCAGGTGCTGGTTCATCTAACACAGAAGGTAGGTGCTCTCTTTGCGAGCCATTAGTTTCATCGAACCGCACGTCTACAGTGTCAACAATCTTGTGAAGAACAATGTTGAAGACTTTGTAGGTGTGCGAGTCCTTTCCGTAACCAAGCATAAAACCTTCATGTGCTTTCGGTGCAAATTTAGAATTGTGGTGAGGATCTCTAATCCAACATTTAGCACCGAAGACTTTGAAATAACTCACATTGGGTTTCTTGTCAGTGAGGAGTTCATAGGCCGTCTTCTTAAAGAATTTGTGAAGATATACTCTGTTGATGATGTGGCGTTTTGTATTCATCAAGCAGTAAACAGATATTGCAGTAGGAGGACGTGTGAAAGTTTATTTCATCATGATTCGCCTGCGTCCTGTCAGGCAATTTTGTCAGGTCCCCAGCAAATTCTTCAGACGTTAAGGCACGTCTGGAGACCTGAACCTGCAGAAGAGATTAGTTCTTTTTCTTCACCACCCACATCTGAAGGGGTGGCAAAGAGTTCATCACTCTGCGAGCACCATACGAGAATGGTGGCATAGAAGCCAAACCATTTCGTTTCACATAAGAGGGGTTAGGGTAAGCATATGAATAAGCAGAGAAATTCTTCGAGGACTTATGAACATAATGGTTTGAAGAATAATGCACATATTCATAGCCCTTAGCTCTACCCTGCAAAACAGAGTGGTTAGCACGATGATAATCATATGAGGACTTTGATCCATTTTAGGAATTTGATCCATATGAAGAATTTGATCTGGGGTTCCTGTTCTTCACTGGTGGTGTCATGAGGACATTCACCTGAAGACTTTCAAGGCACTTCTTGGCAACCCAGATTTTCTTCATGGGAGAACCGTTCCTGCAGTTATTGCCAACGTATCTAGCAAATACTTCACCATTCTGATTTTTGAACAGTTTATAGTTGGAGTCAAATGACTCATCAAAAGGATGAGGAGATTCACATGTAAAGCCAGATAAGTTAGATGGATCAACTGGAGGTCCCTTTGCAGCAACCCATGAGGTTTTGGGGTACTGCTCAGGCTTCCAATATGTTCCATCAGCATTAAGTTTCCTCTCAAAGGCAATACCCTCTTTCCTAGGGTTTCTGTTGAGGATCTGCTTTTTAAGCACATCACAAAGAGTCTGATGCCCTTTGAGGCTTTTGTAAATGCCTGTCATGTACAATTCCTTCAGCCCTGCATCGTCGGTGATACTAGAAATGTCCTCAGATGAGGAATTAGTGATAGTAGAGGCATGTGAAGAATTTGTAACAGTTGAAGCATTTGAACATTCAGGTGAAGAATTAGCAGATTCACGTTCAATGCACTTTAAGCATGGAGGAACAAATTCTTCCTGAGAAGCGCTGATTTGTTGAGCTAGTAATGAATCGCGCTCCTTCTGAAGATCTTCATAACTCACTCTTAGCTTCTCAAGATCTTTCTTTCTTTGAAGAAATTCATAAGAAAGTTTCTCATGATCAGATAAGAGAGTGTTATGATGACTTTGAAGGTTATCAAACCTAGACTGAAGTCTCTGAAGATTTTCAGTCAGGGCTTTAGTGCGATCCATTTCTTCACCCAACATATCATCACTTTTGTCTAGCATGTTTTGAACCTTTTCCAAGGCATGTTGTTGTTTGGTGGCAATGCAAACAAGTTTGGTATAGCTAGGTTCAATATCATCATCAGATTCATCATCATCAGATTCATAGTCACTAAATTCAGATGAGGAACATTCGGTTACCTCGACACCCTTTGCCATGAGACATGATGCAGAAGATGATGATTATGGTTCAAAAGTCATCGTTTTGGAGATTCCTTGAAGTCCTCAAACCAAGGATCATGACGGGTTCGCTGACCTTCATAGACGTCGGAGATTCGGTCCCAGATAAGCTTTGCATTGCAAAGATGCATAATGTGCCTGAATTGATCTCCGGATAGGCAGGAACAGATGATATCCTTCGCCATGAAGTCAAGTCGAGTGTATTTGCGAATATCATCTGCGTTCTCCGACATGCATAGATCAGTAAGACCAATCTCAGTGACGGTCCACAGCTCGCTGTCCCTTGCCATGAGGCGCTTCCTCATCATGGCCTTCCACTTGGGATAATCATGACCGTCAAAGATATGGCATGTCACTTTCTTCATACCTGCGGTCGACATAACTAAAATTCCAGGCGGTTAAACCAAAATCACACAGAACAAGGGAATACCTTGGTCTGATACCAATTGAAAGTGTGTTATGTCGACTAGCGGGGGGGGTGAATAGGCGATTTTTGTGAATTCTTCACTAAGCAATTTGCCGGTGAGGAAATTCCTTAGCGAAGAACTATTAGCAGCGGAATAAGTACTCAGAAGTAAGCATAACAGAATACAAGCATGGTCATCATGATGAAATGAAGACTACCACAGAGTACAGAAAGCGTAATCACAGGATAACACAAGATGAAGACAAACAGACTGAAGAAATTGAACTGAGGAAATTGAGAAAGTCTTCAGTCAAAGTCTTCAAACACAGATATGAACAAACACTCAACACAGTAATGAGGAAATGAAAGGGGTCAGGAAATAGAACCAGTTAGGTTGGTGAAGACAATGATTTGGTAGACCAGTTCCAACTGCTGTCTCAGTTGTACGTCTGGTTGGAGCGGCTGAGTATTTAAACTCGAGGACACATAGTCCCGGACACCCAGTCGCTGAGCACGCAGCTCAGGACACCCAGTCCTCACCGTATTCTCCTTGAACTAAGATCACACAGATCTTGTCCAATAACTCGTGGTAAGTCTTCAGGCGACTTCCAAACCTTCACAGACTTGGTCACTCGGTGATCCACAATTCCTCTTGGATGCTCTAGACCTTGACGCCTAACCGTCTGGAAGAAGCACAGTCTTCAAAGGTAACAAGCGTCGGGTCCACGCAAGATCAATTTCTTCAGTGATGCTCAATCACTTTGGGTTTGTAGGGGTTTGGTTTTGGGTTTTCCTCACTCGATGATTTTCGCTCAAAGTCCTCGGAGGATGGGTAGCTAGTGGTTGTAGGGGGTGGCTATTTATAGCCTAGGGAGCAGCCCGACATGATAAGACATAAATGCCCTTCAATGATATGACCGTTAGGTGGATAAGATATTTTGGGACAGCTGGCGCGCAGCACAGCAACGGTCGGAAATTTGACTCTCAAATTCCTCAGGGCTATCATGTTCCTCACTGTGTAGGTAATTTGCACTGACGAATTCCTAACTCCTCAGTCAGAACAAATTCATCAGCGACCAGAAGAACTTCGTCTCTGTCACTGAAGAAAGTGACTGAACTGTATGAGATTTCCAAAGGCTTCACTCGAAGGGATTGGTAGGTGTAGGATTTTGAGTTGAGCATCACATGGAAATTTTTCCTTAGTATTTCCTCGACCCCCTTTAACAGTATGGTGTTTCCTATGACTTAAGAAAGAGAAAATGAAACTACGAAAGCAAAAGTCTTCACGCTTCATGTTCCACAAATGAATACCAAGTCTTCAAGGTCACACCAATTTCTGCACTTTCAAAGTCTTCAGAAAGTCTTCAGAATATCAAAGTCTTCAGTTGAAGAACTTCATTTTTAGGGGTCGACTTTCTCTGTAAATATCAAACTCCTCACAGACTTATAGACCTGTGTACACTCACAAACGCATTAGTCCCGTAACCTATAAGTCTTCAATACACCAAAATCACTAAGGGGCACTACATGCACTTACAGTATAGCTAGGTTCAATATCATCATCAGATTCATCATCATCAGATTCACAGTCACTAAATTCAGATGAGGAACATTCGGTTACCTCGACACCCTTTGCCATGAGACATGATGCAGAAGATGATGATTCTGGTTCGAAAGTCATTGTTTTGAGAGATTCCTTGAAGTCCTCAAACCAAGGATCATGACGGGTTCGATGACCTTCACAGACGTTGGAGATTCGGTCCCAGATAAGCTTTGCATTGCAAAGATGCATAATGTGCCTGAATTGATCTCTGGATAGGCAGGAACAGATGATATCCTTCGCCAAGATGTCAAGTCGAGTGTACTTGCGAATATCATCAGCGTCCGCCATCTTGCATAGATCAGTAAGACCAATCTCAGTGACGGTCCACAGCTTGCTGTTCATTGCCATGAGGCGCTTCCTCATCATGGCCTTCCACTTGGGATAATCATGACCGTCAAAGATAGGGCATGTCACTTTCTTCATACCTGTGGTCGACCTAACTAAAACTCCAGGCGGTTAAACCAAAATCACACAGAACAAGGAAGTACCTCGCTCTGATACCAATTGAAAGTGCATTATGTCGACTAGAGGGGGGTGAATAGGCGATTTTTATGAATTCTTCACTGAGGAATTTGCCGGTGAGGAAATGCCTTAGCGAAGAACTATTAGCAGCGGAATAAGTACTCAGAAGTAAGCATAACAGAATACAAGCATGGTCATCATGATGAAATGAAGACTAGCACAGAGTACAGAAAGCGTAATCACATGATAACACAAGATGAAGACAAACAGACTGAAGAAATTGAACTGAGGAAATTGAGAAAGTCTTCAGTCAAAGTCTTCAAACACAGATATGAACAAACACTCAACACAGTAATGAGGAAATGAAAGGGTTGAGGAAATAGAACCAGTTAGGTTGGTGAAGACAATGATTTGGTAGACCAGTTCCAACTGCTGTCTCAGTTGTACGTCTGGTTGGAGCGGCTGAGTATTTAAACTCGAGGACACATAGTCCCGGACACCCAGTCGCTGAGCACGCAGCTCAGGACACCCAGTCGTCACTGTATTCTCCTTGAACTAAGGTCACACAGACCTCGTCCATTCACTCGTGGTAAGTCTTCAAGCGACTTCCAAACCTTCACAGACTTGGTCACTCGGTGATCCACAATTCCTCTTGGATGCTCTAGACCTTGACGCCTAACCGTCTGGAAGAAGCACAGTCTTCAAAGGTAACAAGCGTCGGATCCATGCAGGATCAATTTCTTCAGTGATGCTCAATCACTTTGGGTTTGTAGGGGTTTGGTTTTGGGTTTTCCTCAATCGATGATTTTCGCTCAAAGTCCTTGGAGCATGGGTTGCTCTCAAATGACAAGTGTCAAGTTCTCTCGGAGCAGCCAACCAGCTAGTGGTTGTAGGGGGTGGCTATTTATAGCCTAGGGAGCAGCCCGACATGATAAGACATAAATGCCCTTCAATGATATGACCGTTAGGTGGATAAGATATTTTGGGACAGCTGGCGCGCAGCACATCAACGGTCAGAAATTTGACTCTCAAATTCCTCAGGGCTATCATGTTCCTCACTATGTAGGTAATTCGCACTGACGAATTCCTAACTCCTCAGTCAGAACAAATTCATCAGCGACCAGAAGAACTTCGTCTCTGTCACTGAAGAAAGTGACTGAACTGTATGAGATTTCCAAAGGCTTCACTCGAAGGGATTGGTAGGTGTAGGATTTTGAGTTGAGCATCACATGGAAATTTTTCCTTAGTATTTCCTCGACCTCCTTTAACAGTACGGTGTTTCCTATGACTCAAGAAAGAGAAAATGAAACTACGAAAACAAAAGTCTTCACGCTTCATGTTCCACAAATGAATACCAAGTCTTCAAGGTCACACCAATTTCTTCACTTTCAAAGTCTTCAGAAAGTCTTCAGAATATCAAAGTCTTCAATTGAAGAACTTCATTTTTAGGGGTCGACTTTCTCTGTAAATATCAAACTCCTCATAGACTTATAGACCTGTGTACACTCACAAACGCATTAGTCCCTTAACCTATAAGTCTTCAATACACCAAAATCACTAAGGGGCACTAGATGCACTTACAGCCAGGCACCTTCTGTGACCTGTGTCAAATAGTGCTCGGCCGGATATTGGCCTCCCGCCGGATCCTAGGTCGCTACAATGGTGGCCTCCATATCCGTCCAATAGGCTTTAACACGGGCAACAACCATTCGTGCACCCTCTATGCACGCCGACCTCCTCATGGCGTCGATCCAAGGCACGGCCCCAAGGAATTGTTGCACCAAACCAAAGTAGTTGTCCGGCTTAGGCCCCTTTAGCATAAGATGGTCTATTACAGACCGCATTGCAAGCCCGAATAGCCTGTGAAGCTCCGCCACAGCAGCCATCTTCTCATTTAACGGCAGCGGGTGAGTGGGAGCATTGAATTGCGACCAGAAAAGCTTCTCCACTTCCTTATCACCTTGATCCTCGAAGAACTTGGCAGTGTCAGCCGTACTATTCACCAAGTCCGCATATGCGTCGACCGGACTCCAGCGTCCATCCAGGGGAGCACACTTCGGATCCAAAAACTTCGTTCGCAGTAAGTAGGAGCCCCCATCCACAATTTTGCCGGCCTGTTGGAGCTCCTCCCGCATACCCCGGATCTCGGTCCGCATCTCCTTGGTGGCATTAAGTGCCTTGTCCAGCTCGGCCGAGCTAGCCTTATTCTCCTTTTCAAGGAGTACGTACCGGACAGCGACATTTTTTAACTCCACAGCCATTTCGGCTATCTTTTCCTCGCTTCGACGATGAGCAGCCTGTTCGGCTCTCAATTCTTCGGCCGCCTTTAGGGCAGCCGCATTGCTAGCCCGAGCTTGTTCCTTGGCCTGAGCAAGTTCCGCCCTCAGGGCCTCCACAGCAGCAGCACCATCTGCAGTACAAACACATTGCATTAATATTATGCCCCTCTCACATTTTCCTATACAACATAATAAGGGAAGCAGAGCACATACCCTGTAACTCGTCCAGCCGTTTGTTCACCAGCGTGATATCAGCATCGATAGATCTGATCTGCCTCCTTAGTCCAGCAAATTCAACAGACTGGTCGGCTGCCGGATCTTTAGATACATGTGCACATGTATAGCACAACCATTATTATATGATCCCCTGTTTGCTGCCTATGGCGGGCAACCAGAGTCTCAGGGTCTACTATCCATATGGAGCACACCTAGCGCGTGCCTCACAGCCAAAAAATAGTGCACTTTTTACTACATACCTCAAAGCATCTGAGCAGGCTCGTAAATGCCTCATTCAAACAGCTTGTAGCGGATGAAATCTTCTTAAGCATCGTGCTCATTAATGTGCGATGCTCCGCCGAGAGCACAGCTCGCTCCAGAAGACCTATCAGTACATCCAGCTGGGCATCGAACTATGCCGGACCCTTCTCATCGCCCCCCTGGGAGCCAAATGCTCCGGGCTCAGGGCTATTGACGTATTGGCCTCCGGCTTCGGCAGATCCGGACTCCTCCGTGATGACACCTCAGTGTCACTGTCGGTGTTCTAGGAACGGGGGTACCCAGACTTGCCTGCCTGCGGCCTGCGGCGTGGCTCAAGGAGTGGCCCAGTATGGCCCATCTTCGCCAGCACAAGCTCAAGACCCTCGCGAGGGGCCAAGCCTCGCGGGGCGGACGGCATGAAGCTTCCTCAGGCACAGCCTCGTTAGGATGGCTCGCGAGGAGGAGGAGAGATCAAGGCGGGGTACCTCACGAGGTGCCCGTGACGCAAGCCATGATGACCGAAGCCAGGCAGGCGCCGACCTGCGCAGAGTCCTTGTTTCCTCTTTGGTGCAAAGGGGGCAAGCGCAGGCAAGGGTATCAAGCAAAGGCAACCATTTCGGTGCAACGATACCAAGACCAGCAGAGCGGCAGGATGGAGGTCATCGTGGAGCCCAAGCCGGCATCATCGTCAGAGTCTTTGGCAAGCGAGGACCAACTTTAGTCAGGATAAGTGTACTAGATGTTCCCCTTCAAAATGGCCAATTGTTGGCGCCCTTCCTGCTCAATATTTGGGAAGAGGACCAGGGCCTCGCTCTATAAATAGGGCTAGCCACCACGGTAGAAGGGGATCTAGATTCAATCCTTCCCAAGAGGCATCACCTCCACAAGAACTCCTCCCCTCGCGAGGCAGTTCTTCCTTTGTATTGTTCATCATCAGCCCCTGAGGCAATCTACCACACCACAAACTAGAGTAGGGTATTACACCACAATGGTGGCCCGAACTAGTATAAATCCCGTGTCCCTTGTGTTGTTCTTCGTGTAGTTTAGGTCCTTTGCGAGGCGACGAGATGTAAGTAGGTAGAAGGTGTAATCTCTGCACGCACCCCAGAGTTCGAACCTTGAGGGTCTGCCGGAACCTGAAATGCGACATTTGGCGTGCCAGGTAGGGGTGCGCCGGAATCCGCCTTCCGCCGCCTTGCATTTCGCCATCCACCGCATCCATGTCTGATGCTCGTCGAGCCCACGCCGAGCGCCGGGCTACCCTCGTGGCCCATGTTGCCCAGACGGCCCCCGTCGGAGGGCCTCCCCGTCGTTCCCCGTCACCTGCCATCCACGCCGCCATCGGCCCAGCGGGGAACAAGCGGCAGGCGTCGTCCCTGCATCCTTCGGTACGGCGAGAAGGCCGCACCGCCACCCCGTCGCTGACTCCAGCCGGTTCGTCGTCCCACGCCCGTTGCGCTCCTGCGGACGCGCACGCCGCGCTGCTCCTAGCGCGAGAGCTCCTGCACTACCGTCCTGTCGATGACCTCTACGACGAGTGGCTCGCCCGCATCACTGAGCTCGTCAGCGCCGCTGGGGGCTCCCCTGCACCATCCCTCTTGCTGCACCGCGCCCCGCCCTGCGTGGGCAACGAAGCTCCGGGGCGCCTCACCCGCCTCCCCCTCAAGAAGGCGCCCTGGCCGCATGGCGCGTGGCCCCTGCACAGGACCCGCTCCGTCCGGCGCCAGCACAGCAAGAGAAGAGCTGCCAAGAGATACCTCATCCCTAAGAAGCTGCCTGTGTCCTCCCCGCACCGGCCCATCACGACCGCGCTCCTGCTCCAGTGCGCCAAGACCCCATGCTGCTCCTGGCGGCAGCACGCAGAGACCTCCAAGATCAAGCTCTTCGTCACCAAAGGCCTCCTGTGGCCATGGCAGGCTGCCGTGCCTTCACCGCCGAGCTGCGCAGCGTGGCCTGGCTGGGCAAGTTTAAGCCAGATCTGCCCCCGCGCTACGACGGCACGGCTGATCCTGCGGAGTTCCTCCAGCTCTACGAGCTGGGCATCGAAGCCGCCAACGGGGACGAGAAGGTCATGGCGAACTGGTTTCCCATGGCGCTCAAGGACGGTGCCCGCACCTGGCTCCTGAACCTGGCTCCTGGCACGATTTCCTCCTGGGACGAGATGTGCACTCGCTTCATCTCCAACTTCCAAGGCACTCGCGACCGGCCTCCGGCCATGAGCGACCTATGCCGCATCATGCAGCAGCCAGGAGAGACCCTGCAAAAGTTCATCCGGCGCTTCAGCAACGCTGGCCTCAAGATCCCCGGGTGACTGAGGAGGCCATCATCTCAGCTTTCTCTGACAGCGTGCGTGACATCAAGATGAAAGAGGAGCTAGCAATCCTTGAAGACCTGTGCACATCCCTGAAGCTGTTCAATTTGGTGACCAAGTGCGCCAGGGCTGAGGAAGGGCACCTTTCCCTCCTCGAGCTTCCGGCTACAGACCCAGAAGAGAAGAAGCCCAAGGTCAAGGATGTGAAGCGCAAGGGGGCTGCCGTGCTTGGAGCAGAACCGGACACCAAGCAAGGCAGAGATCAGCCTGAGTCATCCAAGGGCAGCCGGTACTGCGTGTACCACGACCTCCACACCCACAACACCAACGAATGCCAAGAGCTCAAGGCTGTGCGGGATGTGCGTGCCGGCCGACGCCCCGAGCGTAGCGACCGGGGTTATGGCCGAGGAGGAGGAAGAGGTGGAGGACGATGGGAAGACCGTGGCCCTCGCCAAGGGTGGCGTGACCGACCTCGCGAGGACCATTGGCAAGACCAGCCTCGCGAGGGAGGTTGGAGGGATCAGCCTTGTGAGGATCGCCCACAAGGCAACGCAGGCTTCCCTCCTCTACCACCACAGCGGAGGAGGAATGAAGACCATCATCAGGACGAGGGGGCTGGGGGCTTCCAGGAGCCGCGCGCAATCGCTTGTATCTTGGGCAGCCCTTAGGCCCCAGCCTCTCAGTGCATCTTTAAACAGTTTGCTCGTGAGGTGAATGTAGTCCTCCCCAAGCTTGAGGCCACGCGCCCTCTCAGGTGGTCAGCATGCGCCATCATGTTCAGCTCAGTAGATCAGCTCAAGTGCGCAGCCACAGCCGGAGTCCTCCCGATGCTTTGTTCCCCAATCATTAGCAATGTGCAGGTCACCAGAACCCTCATCGATGGCGGAGCAAGACTCAACGACTTATCCGTCGAGACGTTCAACAATCTCCAAGTGCCTTACAATCAGCTTCAGCCAACCAAGCCTTTCTCGGGAGTCAACGATGGTTCCACTGTTCCGATAGGGAAAGTCCGCCTCCCTGTCACCTTTGGGCAGCACGACAACTACCACACCGAGCTCATTGACTTCGACGCCGCCCACATCCGCCTGCCGTACAATGCCATCCTCTGGTACCCAACCCTGGCCAAGTTCATGGCAGTGACTCATCACAGCTACAATGTCCTCAAGATGGCAGGAAGCGGTGGAGTCATCATGGTGCCTTGTGAGGAGAGGGATGTTGTGTGTTCTCTGGAGCGTGCTTTTCAGGCGCGTCAATCGAAGACCCAGATCACAGGAGCGGAAGGCTTCTTGGGCAGTCCCTAAGAAGAAGAAGACATCGCCTGGTCCGAACCCTCGAGCGGCAGGCTCCTCAGGACCCGCGCCCGTTCAAGGGGCGCCTCCTTCTGTCGCATAGGAAGGCGCGCCCGGCGCCCTCCTCGGGCAAGGCTCGGGGGCTCTCTCCTGGAGGGCCATCGACTTTGCCAAGATCACGAGGGATGCGCTCGGGCACCACTTGGAGGCGTGTTTCAACGCACGTTTCCCTCAGGAAGGAGCAAGGCAAGGAGGGCCAAACCCTCAGGAGTTCATCAGCGAGATCATTCAGGAGTTGCAGGAGTCAAGAGTCATGAGTGGCAGCCGCCGCTTACCCGCCATAGCTCCCCATCCGGGCAGGGATGGTGGGCTGTGCGTCTGCATCAACGTACCAGGACTCAACCGAGCCGCCTCTCAGGAGTGCCTTTGGCCCTCACGCGTGGGACGCTACGAAGGTCCACCCCACAGCTATGTTTGCATGCTTTTCAGCCTGCCGAACATGGTTGCCGTGCGTCAGCGCCTCATGAGGAGCATTCTGGAGGCTCAAGAGGTCAGGCATTCCGCAGTCCTGGCGGAGATGGAGATGGTCCGTAAGGAGCCGCCAGCGCCTCCGGAGCCTCCCGAGGCTCCTGGGCCTGGGGGCTCATGAAGATCGGCCTCCGCAGCGCACGTCGTCTGCTACTTCAACATCCCTTCATCGCCACATCATCAAGTGACATCCTTCGAGTTTCATTTTCAGCTGGGAGCGCCCCCAGGGCCGCATCATTCCCAGGCCGCGTGGGTCCGTCCCTGCGGCATGTATCCCTTTTGTTCATGTCCTTAGGTTACTTTGTTGGGGGTGTCACACCCAATATGCGATACTATCCTAAAGAGACTCGAAGGTCCCACCAAGGATAGAACCACATATTGAAACGCTTTTGCAAGGTGGATATCATTACATCAATATTACATAATATATGGGGATACATACAAAAGGCATACAATGCCTCACGAATACAACATCACAATACATAAAAGTAGCATCCGACTACGGATGAAACATAGACAGAAGCTCAAACGACATCCACCCTGCTAGCCCAGGCTGCCAACCTGGAACCTATCCCCTGATCGCAGAAGAAGCAGAAGAAGAACTCAACGCAAGCAAGCATCGCTCTCGCATCATGATCATCGCATAACCTATACCTGCAACTGTTGTTGTAGTAATCTGTGAGCCACGAGGACTCAGCAATCCCATTACCATGGGTGTCAAGACTAGCAAAGCTTAATAGGAAAGGGAAGGGGTAAAGTGGTGAGGCTGCAGCAGCGACTAAGCATATATGGTGGCTAACATACGCAAATAAGAGTGAGAAGAGAGCAAGCGGAACGGTCGTGAAGCTAGCAATGATCAAGAAGTGATCCTAAACTCCTACCGATGTCAATCATAACCCAAAACCGTGTTCACTTCCCGGACTCCGCCGAGAAGAGACCATCACGGCTACACACGCGGTTGATGCATTTTAATTCGGATCTGGTGTCAAGTTATCTACAACCGGACATTAACAAATTCCCATCTGCCCATAACCGTGGGCACGACTTTCGAAAGTTTAAAACCCTGCAGGGGTGTCCCAACTTAGCCCATGACAAGCTCTCGCGATCAACGAAGGATATACCTTCTCCTAGGAAGACCCGATCAAACTCGGAATCCCGGTTTACAAGACATTTCGACAATGGTAAAACAAGACCAGCAAAGCCGCCCGATGCACCGACAATCCCGATAGGAGCTGCACATATCTCGTTCTCAGGGCAACACCGGATGAGCAATCCGTACAACTAAAACCAGACCTCAAGTTTCCCTGAGGGGGCGCTGCAAAGGGCTCTAGTTCGGACCAACACTTAGACAAGCATTGGCCCGGGGGGGCTATAATAAAGATGACCCTTGGGTTAATTACTCCCAAGGGAAATTTAGGTGGTGGTGAGGCAAATGGTAAAACCAATGTTGGGCCTTGCTCGAGGAGTTTTATTCAAAGTGAACTGTCAAGGGGGTCCCATAAATCACCCATACGCGTAAGGACCGCAAAATCTGGGAACATAACACCGGTATGACTGAAACTAGGGTAGCAAGAGTGGAACAAAACGCCAGGCATAAGGCCGAGCCTTCCACCCTTTACCAAGTATATAGATGCATTAATTAAATAAGAGATATTGTGATATCCCAACATAATCCTCTCCACCATGGAGCAATCTTCAACTTCACCTGCAACTAGCAACGCTATAAGAGGGGCTGAGCAAAGCGGTAACATAGCCAAGCAACGGTTTGCTAGGAAGGGTGTCAAAGGTTAGAGGTTCATGGCAATTTGGGGAGGCTTGAGGAGCAAAAGGTAGGTAGCACAGCATAGCGATAGAACGAAACAACTAGCATAGCAATGATAGTAATGAGATCCAAGGTGATGGTCATCTTGCCTGAAATCCCGCAAGGAAGAAGAACGAGTCCATGAAGAAGATGAAGCCACGAAGACAAACCAAGCGTAGACGAACGAATCCTCACGATCGCAATGAAACGGGAACTATCAAGAAGAAGCACACAATATAGTAAACACACCACACATGAACAAGGCATGATGCACAAACAAGCATGATGCAAGACAAGACTACATGAAGCTACTCATGGCAAGAGATGATGCAAACAAGAGCAACCCATCAAGGCAAGTTTAATTGAGGCCGGGAACAACATATAACAATTCCGGTAAGTCCTCATATGCATATTTCGAAAATTGTTCCAGATCTGAATAAACATTATGTTCAAGTTGTTAAACAGCAAGTTAAGATGCACCACGATGATCTACACGAGATTCTAGTCAAGTTACATATAAAGTTCATTAGATTTGGAGCTACGGCCTAGAATTCATTGATGCAAAATGCATACAAACATCAAGCAAACACCTCAAAACAAAGATGCAACATGATAAGATGAAACTACATGCAAAATCACGCAAGTTTCATATAGAGCACACTCAAAACAGAGCAACGGTTCAACACACACACATGAAACAAGTTATAGCAACAATCCGTCCAAAACAGCAACTAGGCATCTTGCAAGCATCAAAACAATATGCTACAGCACCTCAATATAAAAACAAAAGGCATGGACATGATGTATAGGTAAAGCATAACAAAACATGAACACTGAGCTATCTCCAGAAATCACTAGAACATGCTCAAACACACATGGCAAGATTGCAAATAATATCAGTTTCAGATTTTGCAGAAATAACATCAGGTTGCAATGTTTAGAGATATCAAACAACATGTTCCAGGAACTTATCATGGCAAAAAAAAGGCATGGCATGATACTACTAAATGCATAGAACAAAAGTCCTATACTGAGCATGAGCCAAAAAGGATCAGAAAATATGATGGCACCCATGTAAACATGGCAAGTTATATGACAGATTCAAACATGGCAGGAACAACAATAAGTAGGCATGTTGGTGAGCTTGTACCACTCACCACAGAGCAAAACATGGCATGGCAAGGTGACTAACAGTAAGAATACATGTTTATGAAGCTAAGCATGGCAAGAGAAAGTTCATAGGGTGCATGGAACACTAGCAACAATCATGGCAACAACTGAACTTAATCTTAACAGGCTGATAGCAACATTATTTAGCAACTTTGGAGCAAGATAACAACAAGTTACAGCAAGCTATAAATGCAACCATGGGCATGGATGGATAGAGCATGACATGTATAATAAAACAACCTTAGTGAACATCTCCAGATTATGCATAGAATGACTTGTAGCAACAGGTTTACATAGCATCACGAAATAACAGATTCAGCCTAGCAAAACAGTAACAGCAAGCACCCTACTTAAAAAGCTTGATTCACTCACCACAAGTCATTGCATGACAAGATAAGCATAGCATCAGCAAGAAGACATGTTTATGAAACAAACCAAGGCAAGAACAAGTTCATATCATGCAAGGATCAACTACAACAACCTTGGCAAAATTGAATAACATGTAAACAATCTGCCAGGAAACATTTTGTAGCAAAAGTAGAGCAAGAAAGTGACATGCTAGACTACTCCATAATTGCAAACAGGGGCATGAATGGATAGACAACAACCATAGGTTCAAAACATCCTTACTGAAGTATCTCAAAATATGCTTGGGTCCCTCTGTAGCATCAAGTTTACATGGCATAAAAATAGCAGCAGAACAGGGACTGAAATCAGCAACATCACGAAGCTTAGTTTGCATGCTTGTTATAGTCACCACATTGATCACACAAATACATGGCATAGACCCTGTAAAGATAGCATGATGTAGTTCAGAACACATGTAGGACTCATGCTCATAGGATGCACACATCAATCATGGCAAAAATGACAAATGAGCAAGTTCTGTTAACAGACAGCAGACAACATCATATAGCACTCTTGCAACGATGATTCAGGCATCAAGATGAGCTCAAATGAACATGGTGCAATGGAATGAAATGTAGAGCATCTCTCCAAAAAGTTATGATGCGATGAACAGGTGCACAAAATGTTTGAAAACAGGGACTTAGACGAAAATATACCCTCCGAAAAGTCAACCCGGGACGAGGAGATCCCGGGACGGAGCGGATCCGAGACGGGGCACGCGGCGTTTGGTTTGACGTGGTGGTGGATCTCATCCACCCTGTTGTTCCGGGCCGGATCTCGTTGGATCCGGCCGGAGTTTTCGCCAGAGACGGTCGGAGATGCGGGGGACGGTGGCCGAAGGCGAGGGAGAGGCCGGGGAGGCGCGGGATGGCGCGGCCGGCGAAGGGCAGCGGAGGGCGTGGCGCCAGCGGCGAGGCGAGGGGCGCCGCGGGCTGAGAGGAAGGCCGGCCTCCGGCGAGCGCGAGAGATCCGGACGGGCGGCGGCGGAGGCTCGGGTGTC